>NW_027478540.1:314696-614696 GCF_051014685.1 Ptiloglossa arizonensis | reverse complement strand
GATGCAATAGGAATTTCTCGAGTTCGCCGACCGTTCGCGAGGTATGGGAGTTTGAAGTTAAGGAATGGTTGAGAAACCATCAAAATTTTCGCAAGTCTGATACACGAAACCAATAACTACAGAGGCCTAGGGGAAAAATACACATACCTTTGTAATCGGGCGAGTTTCTACTTTTAGATGCAATAGGAATTTCTCGAATTCGTCATTCCGTTCGCGAGATATGGGAGTTTGAATTTAAGGAATGGTTGAGAAACCATCAAAGTTTTCGTAAGTCTGATACTCGAAACAAAAAACTACAATGGCCTCGGGGAAAAATACACATACCGTTGTAATCGGGAGAGCTTCTACTTTCAGATGCAAGAGAAATTTTTCGGATTCGTCAATCCGTTCGCGAAATATCAGAGTTTGGAGTTAAGGGATGGTTGAGCAACCATCAAAATTCTCGCTGGTCTGATACTCGAAACCAATAACTGGAATGGCCTAGGGGAAAAGTACACATACCTTTGTAATCGGGCGAGTTTCTACTTTCAGATGCAATAGGAATTTCTCGAATTCGTCAATCCGTTCGCGAGATATGGGAGTTTCAATTTAAGGAATGGTTGAGAAACCATCAAAATTTTCGTAAGTCTGATACTACAAACAAATAACTACTATGGCCTAGGGCAAAAATACACATACCGTTGTAATCGGGTGTGTTTCTGCTTTCAGATGCAATACGAATTTCTCGAGCTCGCCAACCGTTCGCGAGGTATGGGAGTTTGACGTTAACGAATGGTTGAGAAACCATCAAAATTTTCGCAAGTCTGATACTCGAAACCAATAACTACAAAGGCCTAGGGGAAAAATACACATACCTTTGTAATCGGGCGAGTTTCTACTTTCAGATGCAATAGGAATTCCTCGAATTCGTCAATCCGTTCGCGAGATATGGGAGTTTGAATTTAAGGAATGGTTGAGAAACCATCAAAATTTTCGCAAGTCTGATACACGAAACCAATAACTACAAAGGCCTAGGGAAAAAATACACATACCTTTGTAATCGGGCGATGTTCTACTTTCAGATGCAACAGAAATTTTTCGGATTCGCCAATCCGTTCGCGAAATATCGGAGATTGGATTTAAGAGATGGTTGCGCAACCATCAAAATTTTCGCTGGTCTGATACTCGAAACCAATAACTGGAATGGCCTAGGGGAAAAGTACACACACCATTGTAATCGTGCGAGTTTCTACTTTCAGATGCAACAGGAATTTCTCGAGTTCGCCAATCCGTTCGCGATGTATGGGAGTTTGAAGTTAAGGAATGGTTGAGAAACCATCAAAATTTTCGCAAGTCTGATACTCGAAACCAATAACTACAAAGGCCTAGGGGAAAAATACACATACCTTTGTAATCGGGCGAGTTTCTACTTTCAGATGCAATAGGAATTTCTCGAGTTCGCCGACCGTTCGCGAGGTATGGGAGTTTGAAGTTAAGGAATGGTTGAGAAACCATCAAAATTTTCGCAAGTCTGATACACGAAATCAATAACTACAGAGGCCTAGGGGAAAAATACACATACCTTTGTAATCGGGCGAGTTTCTACTTTTAGATGCAATAGGAATTTCTCGAATTCGTCATTCCGTTCGCGAGATATGGGAGTTTGAATTTAAGGAATGGTTGAGAAACCATCAAAGTTTTCGTAAGTCTGATACTCGAAACAAAAAACTACAATGGCCTCGGGGAAAAATACACATACCGTTGTAATCGGGAGAGCTTCTACTTTCAGATGCAAGAGAAATTTTTCGGATTCGTCAATCCGTTCGCGTAATATCAGAGTTTGGAGTTAAGGGATGGTTGAGCAACCATCAAAATTCTCGCTGGTCTGATACTCGAAACCAATAACTGGAATGGCCTAGGGGAAAAGTACACATACCTTTGTAATCGGGCGAGTTTCTACTTCCAGATGCAATAGGAATTTCTCGAATTCGTCAATCCGTTCGCGAGATATGGGAGTTTCAATTTAAGGAATGGTTGAGAAACCATCAAAATTTTCGCAGGTCTGATACTCGAAACCAATAACTGGAATGGCCTATGGGAAAAGTACACACACCATTGTAATCGTGCGAGTTTCTGCTTTCAGATGCAATAGGAAATTCTCGAGTTTGTCAATCCGTTTCAGAGATATGGGAGTTTGAAGTTAAGGAATGGTTGAGAAACCATCAAAATTTTCGCAAGTCTGATACTCGAAACCAATAACTGGAATGGCCTAGGGGAAAAGTACAAACACCATTGTAATCGCGCGAGTTTCCACTTTTAGATGCAACAGGAATTTCTCGAGTTCGCCAATCCGTTCGCGAGGAATGGGAGTTTGAAGTTAAGGAATGATTGAGAAACCATCAAAATTTTCGCAAGTCTGATACTCGAAACCAATAACTACAATGGCCTAGGGGGAAAACACACATACCATTGTAATCGGGCGAGTTTCCACTTCCAGATGCAACCGGAAGTTCTCGAGTTCGTCAATCCGTTCGCGAGATATGGGAGTTTGAAGTTAAGGAGTGGTTGAGAAACCATCAAAATTTTCGCAAGTCTGATATTCGAGACCAATGACTACTATGGCCTAGGGCAAAAATACACATACCATTGTAATCGGGCGAGTTTCTGCTTTCAGATGCAACAGGAACTTCTCGAGTTCTACAATCCGTTCGCGAGATATGGGAGTTTGAATTTAAGGAATGGTTGAGAAACCATCAAAATTTTCGCAAGTCTGATACTCGAAACCAATAACTACAATTTCCTAGGGCAATTATACACATAGCGTTGTAGTCGGGAGAGTTTCTGCTTTGAGATGCAACTGGAATTTCTCGAGTTCGTTAATCCGTTCGCAAGATATGGAAGTTTGAAATTAATGAATGGTTGAGAAACCATCAAAATTTTCGCAAGTCGGATACTAGAAACCAATAACTACTATTGCCTAGGGCAAAAGTACACACACCGTTGTGATCGGGCGAGTTTCTGCTTTCAGATGCAACAGGAATTTCTCGAGTTCGTCAATCCGTTCGCGAGGTATGGGAGTTTGAAGTTACGGAATGGTTGAGAAAACATCAAAATTTTCGCAAGTCTGATACTCGAAACCAATGACTGGAATGGCCCAGGGGAAAAGTACACATACCGTTGCAATCGGGCGAGTTTCTACTTTCAGATGCAACAGGAATTTCTCGAGTCCGTCAATCCGTTCGCGAGATATGGGAGATTGAAGTTAAGGAATGGTTGAGAAACCATCAAAATTTTCGCAAGTCTGATACTCGAAACCAGTAACTACAATGGCCTACGTGAAAAATACACATACCGTTGTAATCGGGCGACTTTCTGCTTTCAGATGCAGCAGGAATTTCTCTTGTTCGTCAATCCGTTCCCGAGATATGGGAGTTTGGAGTTAAGAGACGGTTGAGGATCCATCAAAATTTTCGCAATTCTGATGCTAGAAACGAATAACTGGAATGGCCAAGGGGAAAAGAACACATACCATTGTAATCGGGAGAGTTTCTACTTTCAGATGCAACAGAAATTTGTCGGATTCGTCAATCCGTTCGCGAAATATCGGAGTTTGGAGTTAAGAGATGGTTGAGATACCATCAAAATTTTCGCAATTCTGATGCTAGAAACGAATAACTGGAATGGACTAGGAGAAAAGCACACACACGGTTGTAATCGGGCGGGTTTCTACTCTCAGATGCAACAGGAATTACATCAGTTCGTCAATCCGTTCGCGAGATGTGGGAGTTTGGAGTTAAGAGACGGTTGAGAAACCATCAAAATTTTCGCAATTCTGATGCTAGAAACGAATAACTGGAATGGCCTAGGGGAAAAGAACACATACCTTTGTAATCGGGAGAGTTTCTACTTTCAGATGCAACAGAAATTTTTCGGATTCGTCAATCCTTTCGCGAAATATCGGAGTTTGGAGTTAAGAGATGGTTGAGAAACCATCGAAATTTTCGCAATTCTGATGCTAGAAACGAATATCTGGAATGGACTAGGGGAAAAGCACACACAGTGTTGCAATCGGGCGAGTTTCTACTTTCAGATGCAACAGGAATTTCTCGAGTTCGTCAATCCGTTCGCGAGATATGGGAGTTTGGAGTTAAGAGACGGTTGAGAAACCATCAAAATTTTCGCAATTCTGATAGTCGAAACCAATAACAGGAATGGCCTAGGGGAAAAGTACACACACCATTGTAATCTGGCGAGTTTCTACTTTCAGATGCAACAGGAATTTCTCCAGTTCGTCAATCCGTTCGCAGGATATGGGAGTGTGAAATTAAGGAATGGTTGAGAAACCATCAAAATTTTCCCAAGTCTGATACTCGAAACCAATAACTACTACTGCCTAGGGCAAAAATACACATACCGTTGTGATCGGGCGAGTTTCTGCTTTCAGATGCAACAGGAATTTCTCGAGTTCGTCAATCCGTTCGCGAGATATGGGAGTTTGAAGTTAAGGAATGGTCAAGGAACCATCAAAATTTTCGCAAGTCTGATACTCGAAATCAATAACTGCTATTGCCTAGGGCAAAAATGCACATACCGTTGTAATCGGGCGAGTTTCTAGTTTCAGATGCAACAGAAATTTTTCGGATTCGTCATACCGTTCGCGAAATATCGGAGTTTTGAGTTAAGAGATGGTTGAGATACCATCAAAATTTTCGCAATTCTGATGCTAGAAACGAATAACTGGAATGGACTAGGGGAAAAGCACACACACGGTTGTAATCGGGCGTGTTTCTACTCTCAGATGCAACAGGAATTACATCAGTTCGTCAATCCGTTCGCGAGATGTGGGGGTTTGGAGTTAAGAGACGGTTGAGAAACCATCAAAATTTTCGCAATTCTGATGCTAGAAACGAATAACTGGAATGGCCTAGGGGAAAAGAACACATACCTTTGTAATCGGGAGAGTATCTACTTTCAGATGCAACAGAAATTTTTCGGATTCGTCAATCCTTTCGCGAAATATCGGAGTTTGGAATTAAGAGATGGTTGAGAAACCAACAAAATTTTCGCAATTCTGATGCTAGAAACGAATAACTGTAATGGCCTAGGGGAAAAGAACACATACCGTTACAATCGGGCGAGTTTCTACTTTCAGATGCAACTGGAATTTTTCGGATTCATTAATCCGCTCGCGAGATATGGGAGTTTGAAGTTAAGGTATGGTTGAGAAACCATCAAAATTTTCGCAATTCTGATGCTAGAAACGAATAACTGGAATGGCCTAGGGGAAAAGTACACACACCATTGTAATCTGGCGAGTTTCTACTTTCAGATGCAACAGGAATTTCTCCAGTTCGTCAATCCGTTCGCGGGATATGGGAGTTTGAAATTAAGGAATGGTTGAGAAACCATCAAAATTTTCACAAGTCTGATACTCGAAACCAATAACTACTATTGCCTAGGGCAAAAATACACATACCGTTGTGATCGGGCGAGTTTCTGCTTTCAGATGCAACAGGAATTTCTCGAGTTCGTCAATCCGTTCGCGAGATATGGGAGTTTGGAGTTAAGAGACGGTTGAGAAACCAACAAAATTTTCGCAATTCTGATGCTAGAAACGAATAACTGTAATGGCCTAGGGGAAAAGAACACATACCGTTACAATCGGGCGAGTTTCTACTTTCAGATGCAACTGGAATTTTTCGGATTCATTAATCCGCTCGCGAGATATGGGAGTTTGAAGTTAAGGTATGGTTGAGAAACCATCAAAATTTTCGCAATTCTGATGCTAGAAACGAATAACTGGAATGGCCTAGGGGAAAAGTACACACACCATTGTAATCGTGCGAGTTTCTACTTTGAGATGCAGCAGGAATTTCTCGAGTTCGCCAATCCGTTCGCGATGTATGGGAGTTTGAAGTTAAGGAATGGTTGAGAAACCATCAAAATTTTCGCAAGTCTGATACTCGAAACCAATAACTACAAAGGCCTAGGGGAAAAATACACATACCTTTGTAATCGGGCGAGTTTCTACTTTCAGATGCAATAGGAATTTCTCGAGTTCGCCGGCCGTTCGCGAGGTATGGGAGTTTGAAGTTGAGGAATGGTTGAGAAACCATCAAAATTTTCGCAAGTCTGATACACGAAACCAATAACTACAGAGGCCCAGGGGAAAAATACACATACCTTTGTAATCGGGCGAGTTTCTACTTTCAGATGCAATAGGAAGTTCTCGAATTCGTCATTCCGTTCGCGAGATATGGGAGTTTGAATTTAAGGAATGGTTGAGAAACCATCAAAGTTTTCGTAAGTCTGATACTCGAAACAAAAAACTACTATGGCCTAGGGCAAAAATACACACACCGTTGTAATCGGGCGAGTTTCTGCTTTCAGATGCAATACGAATTTCTCGAGTACGCCAACCGTTCGCGAGGTATGGGAGTTTGACGTTAAGGAATGGTTGAGAAACCATCAAAATTTTCGCAAGTCTGATACTCGAAACCAATAACAGGAATGGCCTAGGGGAAAAGTACACACACCATTGTAATCTGGCGAGTTTCTACTTTCAGATGCAACAGGAATTTCTCCAGTTCGTCAATCCGTTCGCGGGATATGGGAGTTTGAAATTAAGGAATGGTTGAGAAACCATCAAAATTTTCGCAAGTCTGATACTCGAAACCAATAACTACTATTGCCTAGGGCAAAAATACACATACCGTTGTGATCGGGCGAGTTTCTGCTTTCAGATGCAACAGGAATTTCTCGAGTTCGTCAATCCGTTCGCGAGATATGGGAGTTTGGAATTAAGAGATGGTTGAGAAACCATCAAAATTTTCGCAATTCTGATAGTCGAAACCAATAACAGGAATGGCCTAGGGGAAAAGTACACACACCATTGTAATCGTGCGAGTTTCTACTTTCAGATGCAACAGGAATTACATCAGTTCGTCAATCCGTTCGCGAGATGTGGGGGTTTGGAGTTAAGAGACGGTTGAGAAACCAACAAAATTTTCGCAATTCCGATACTCGAAACAAAAAACTACTATGGCCTAGGGCAAAAATACACACACCGTTGTAATCGGGCGAGTTTCTGCTTTCAGATGCAATACGAATTTCTCGAGTTCGCCAACCGTTCGCGAGGTATGGGAGTTTGACGTTAAGGAATGGTTGAGAAACCATCAAAATTTTCGCAAGTCTGATACTCGAAACCAATAACTACAAAGGTCTAGGGGAAAAATACACATACCTTTGTAATCGGTCGAGGTTCTACTTTCAGATGCAACAGAAATTTTTCGGATTCGCCAATCCGTTCGCGAAATGTCGGAGATTGGAGTTAATAGATGGTTGAGCAACCATCAAAATTTTCGCTGGTCTGATACTCGAAATCAATAACTGGAATGGCCTAGGGCAAAAATACACATACCTTTGTAATCGGCGAGTTTCTACTTTCAGATGCAATAGGAATTTCTCGAACTCGTCAATCCGTTCGCGAGATATGGGAGTTTGAATTTAAGGAATGGTTGGGAAACCATCAAAATTTTCGTAAGTCTGATACTCGAAACAAATAACTACAATGGCCTCGGGGAAAAATACACATACCGTTGTAATCGGGAGAGCTTCTACTTTCAGATGCAAGAGAAATTTTTCGGATTCGTCAATCCGTTCGCGAAATATCAGAGTTTGGAGTTAAGAGATGGTTGAGCAACCATCAAAATTTTCGCTGGTCTGATACTCGAAACCAATAACTGGAATGGCCTAGGGGAAAAGTACACATACCTTTGTAATCGGGCGAGTTTCTACTATCAGATGCAATAGGAATTTCTCGAATTCGTCAATCCGTTCGCGAGATATGGGAGTTTCAATTTAAGGAACGGTTGAGAAACCATCAAAATTTTCGTAAGTCTGATACTCCAAACAAATAACTACTATGGCCTAGGGCAAAAATACACATACCGTTGTAATCGGGCGTGTTTCTGCTTTCAGATGCAATACGAATTTCTCGAGCTCGCCAACCGTTCGCGAGGTATAGGAGTTTGAATTTAAGGAATGGTTGAGAAACCATCAAAATTTTCGCAAGTCTGATACACGAAACCAATAACTACAAAGGCCTAGGGAAAAAATAAACATACCTTTGTAATCGGGCGATGTTCTACTTTCAGATGCAACAGAAATTTTTCGGATTCGCCAATCCGTTCGTGAAATATCGGAGATTGGAGTTAAGAGATGGTTGAGCAACCATCAAAATTTTCGCTGCTCTGATACTCGAAACCAATAACTGGAATGGCCTATGGGAAAAGTACACACACCATTGTAATCGTGCGAGTTTCTACTTTCAGATGCAACCGGAATTTCTCGAGTTCGCCAACCGTTCGCGAGGTATGGGAGTTTGAAGTTAAGGAATGGATGAGAAACCATCAAAATTTTCGCAAGTCTGATACTCGAAACCAATAACTACAAAGGTCTAGGGGAAAAATACACATACCTTTGTAATCGGGCGAGTTTCTACTTTCAGATGCAATAGGAATTTCTCGAGTTCGCCGACCGTTCGCGAGGTATGGGAGTTTGAAGTTGAGGAATGGTTGAGAAACCATCAAAATTTTCGCAAGTCTGATACACGAAACCAATAACTACAGAGGCCCAGGGGAAAAATACACATACCTTTGTAATCGGGCGAGTTTCTACTTTCAGATGCAATAGGAAGTTCTCGAATTCGTCATTCCGTTCGCGAGATATGGGAGTTTGAATTTAAGGAATGGTTGAGAAACCATCAAAGTTTTCGTAAGTCTGATACTCGAAACAAAAAACTACTATGGCCTAGGGCAAAAATACACACACCGTTGTAATCGGGCGAGTTTCTGCTTTCAGATGCAATACGAATTTCTCGAGTTCGCCAACCGTTCGCGAGGTATGGGAGTTTGACGTTAAGGAATGGTTGAGAAACCATCAAAATTTTCGCAAGTCTGATACTCGAAACCAATAACTACAAAGGTCTAGGGGAAAAATACACATACCTTTGTAATCGGTCGAGGTTCTACTTTCAGATGCAACAGAAATTTTTCGGATTCGCCAATCCGTTCGCGAAATGTCGGAGATTGGAGTTAATAGATGGTTGAGCAACCATCAAAATTTTCGCTGGTCTGATACTCGAAATCAATAACTGGAATGGCCTAGGGCAAAAATACACATACCTTTGTAATCGGCGAGTTTCTACTTTCAGATGCAAGAGAAATTTTTCGGATTCGTCAATCCGTTCGCGAAATATCAGAGTTTGGAGTTAAGAGATGGTTGAGCAACCATCAAAATTTTCGCTGGTCTGATACTCGAAACCAATAACTGGAATGGCCTAGGGGAAAAGTACACATACCTTTGTAATCGGGCGAGTTTCTACTATCAGATGCAATAGGAATTTCTCGAATTCGTCAATCCGTTCGCGAGATATGGGAGTTTCAATTTAAGGAACGGTTGAGAAACCATCAAAATTTTCGTAAGTCTGATACTCCAAACAAATAACTACTATGGCCTAGGGCAAAAATACACATACCGTTGTAATCGGGCGTGTTTCTGCTTTCAGATGCAATACGAATTTCTCGAGCTCGCCAACCGTTCGCGAGGTATAGGAGTTTGAATTTAAGGAATGGTTGAGAAACCATCAAAATTTTCGCAAGTCTGATACACGAAACCAATAACTACAAAGGCCTAGGGAAAAAATAAACATACCTTTGTAATCGGGCGATGTTCTACTTTCAGATGCAACAGAAATTTTTCGGATTCGCCAATCCGTTCGTGAAATATCGGAGATTGGAGTTAAGAGATGGTTGAGCAACCATCAAAATTTTCGCTGCTCTGATACTCGAAACCAATAACTGGAATGGCCTATGGGAAAAGTACACACACCATTGTAATCGTGCGAGTTTCTACTTTCAGATGCAACAGGAATTTCTCGAGTTCGCCAACCGTTCGCGAGGTATGGGAGTTTGAAGTTAAGGAATGGATGAGAAACCATCAAAATTTTCGCAAGTGTGATAAACGAAACCAATAACTGGAATGGCCTAGGGGAAAAGTACACACACCATTGTAATGGGACGAGTTCCTACTTTCAGATGCTATAGGAATTTCTCGAGTTCGTCAATCCGTTCGCGAGATATGGGAGTTTGACGTTAAGGAATGGTTGAGAAACCATCAAAATTTTTGCAATTCTGGTACTCGAAACCAATAACTGGAATGGCCTAGGCGAAAAGTACACACACCATTGTATTGGGGCGAGTTTCTACTTTCAGATGCAACAGGAATTTCTCGAGTTCGTCAATCCGTTCGCGAGATATGGGAGTTTGAATTTAAGGAATGGTTGAGAAACCATCAAAATTTTCGCAAGTTTGATAATCGAAACCAATAACTGTAATGGCCTAGGGGAAAAGTACACACACCTTTGTAATGTGGCGCGTTCCTACTTTCCGATGCAATAGGAATTTCTTGAGTTCGTCAATCCGTTCGCGAGATATGGGAGTGTGAAGTTAAGGAATGGTTGAGAAACCATCAAAATTTTCGCAAGTCTGATACAAGAAACCAATAACTACTATGGCCTAGGGCAAAAATACACGTACCATTGTAATCGGGCGAGTATCTGCTTTCAGATGCACCAGGAACTTCTCGAGTGCGTCAATCCGTTCGCGAGATATGGGAGTTTGAAGTTAAGGAATGGTTGAGAAACATCAAAATTTTCGCAATTCTGATACTCGAAACCAATAACTGGAATGGCCTAGGGGAAAAGTAGACACACCATTGTAATCGGGCGAGTTTCTAATTTCAGATGCAACTGGAATATCTCGAGTTCTTCAATCCGTTCGCGAGATATGGGAGTTTGAAGTTAAGGAATGGTTGAGAAACCATCAAAATTTTGGCAAGTCTGATACTCGAAACCAATAACTACAATGGCCTAGGGGGAAAGTACACACACCATTGTAATCGGGCGCGTTTCTACTTTCAGATGCAACAGGAATTTCTCGAGTTCGTCAATCCGGTCGCGAGATATGGGAGTTAGAAGTTAAGGAACGGTTGAGAAACCATCAAAATTTTCGCTATTCTGATACTCGAAACCAATAACTACAATGGCCTAGGGGGAAAGTACACACACCATTGTAATGGGGCGAGTTTCTACTTTCAGATGCAACAAGAATTTCTCGAGTTCGTCAATCCGTTCGCGAGATATGGGAGTTAGAAGTTAAGGAATGGATGAGAAACCATCAAAATTTTCGCAAGTCTGATACTTGAAACCAATAACTACTATGGCCTAGGGCAAAAATACACATACCATTGTAATCGGGCGAGTATCTGCTTTCAGATGCACCAGGAACTTCTCGAGTTCGTCAATCCGTTCGCAAGATATGGGAGTTTGAAGTTAAGGAATGGTTGAGAAACCATCAAAATTTTCGCAAGTTTGATACTCGAAACCAATAACTGGAATGCCCTAGGAGAAAAATACACACACCATTGTAATCGGGCGAGTTTCTACTTTCAGATGCAACAGGAATTTCTCGAGTTCGTCAATCCGGTCGCGAGATATGGGAGTTAGAATTTAAGGAACGGTTGAGAAACCATCAAAATTTTCGCTATTCTGATACTCGAAACCAATAACTGGAATGGCCTAGGGGAAAAGAACACACACCATTGCAATCGGGCGAGCTTCTACTTTCAGATGCAACAGGAATTTCTCGAGTTCGTCAATCCGTTCGCGAGATATGGGGGTTTGAAGTTAAGGAATGGTTGAGAAACCATCAAAATTTTCGTAAGTCTCATACTCGAAACCAATAACTACTATGGCCTAGAGCAAAAATACACTTACCATTGTAATCGGGCGGGTTTCTACTTTCAGATGCAACAGGAATTTCTCGAGTTCGTCAATCCGTTCGCGAGATATGGGAGTTAGACGTTAAGGAATGGTTGAGAAACCATCAAAATTTTCGCAAGTCTGATACTTGAAACCAATAACTACTATGGCCTAGGGCAAAAATACACATACCATTGTAATCGGGCGAGTATCTGCTTTCAGATGCACCAGGAACTTCTCGAGTTCGTCAATCCGTTCGCGAGATATGGGGGTTTGAAGTTAAGGAATGGTTGAGAAACCATGAAAACTCTCGCAAGTCTGATACTCGAAACCAATAACTGGAATGGCCCAGGGGAAAAGTACACACACCATTGCAATTGGGCGAGCTTCTACTTTCAGATGAAACAGGAATATCTCGAGTTCGTCAATCCGTTCGCGAGATATGGGGGTTTGAAGTTAAGAAATGGTTGAGAAAACATCAAAATTTTCTCAAGTCTGACACTCGAAACCAATAACTACTATGGCCTAGGGCAAAAATACACTTACCATTGTAATCGGGCGGGTTTCTACTTTCAGATGTGACAGGAATTTCTCGAGTTCGTCAATCCGTTCGCGAGATATGGGAGTTAGATGTTAAGGAATGGTTGAGAAACCATCAAAATTTTCGCAAGTCTGATACTCGAAACCAATAACTGGAATGGCCTATGGGAAAAGTACACACACCATTGTAATCGGGCGAGTTTCTACTTTCAGATGCAACAGGAATTTCTCGAGTTCGTCAATCCGGTCGCGAGATATGGGAGTTAGAAGTTAAGGAACGGTTGAGAAACCATCAAAATTTTCGCTATTCTGATACTCGAAACCAATAACTGGAATGGCCTAGGGGAAAAGAACACACACCATTGCAATCGGGCGAGCTTCTACTTTCAGATGAAACAGGAATATCTCGAGTTCGTCAATCCGTTCGCGAGATATGGGGGTTTGAAGTTAAGGAATGGTTGAGAAACCATCAAAATTTTCGCAAGTCTGATACTCGAAACCAATAACTGGAATGGCCTATGGGAAAAGTACACACACCATTGTAATCGGGCGAGTTTCTACTTTCAGATGCAACAGGAATTTCTCCAGTTCGTCAATCCGTTCGCAGGATATGGGAGTGTGAAATTAAGGAATGGTTGAGAAACCATCAAAATTTTCCCAAGTCTGATACTCGAAACCAATAACTACTACTGCCTAGGGCAAAAATACACATACCGTTGTGATCGGGCGAGTTTCTGCTTTCAGATGCAACAGGAATTTCTCGAGTTCGTCAATCCGTTCGCGAGATATGGGAGTTTGAAGTTAAGGAATGGTCAAGGAACCATCAAAATTTTCGCAAGTCTGATACTCGAAATCAATAACTGCTATTGCCTAGGGCAAAAATGCACATACCGTTGTAATCGGGCGAGTTTCTAGTTTCAGATGCAACAGAAATTTTTCGGATTCGTCATACCGTTCGCGAAATATCGGAGTTTTGAGTTAAGAGATGGTTGAGATACCATCAAAATTTTCGCAATTCTGATGCTAGAAACGAATAACTGGAATGGACTAGGGGAAAAGCACACACACGGTTGTAATCGGGCGTGTTTCTACTCTCAGATGCAACAGGAATTACATCAGTTCGTCAATCCGTTCGCGAGATGTGGGGGTTTGGAGTTAAGAGACGGTTGAGAAACCATCAAAATTTTCGCAATTCTGATGCTAGAAACGAATAACTGGAATGGCCTAGGGGAAAAGAACACATACCTTTGTAATCGGGAGAGTATCTACTTTCAGATGCAACAGAAATTTTTCGGATTCGTCAATCCTTTCGCGAAATATCGGAGTTTGGAATTAAGAGATGGTTGAGAAACCAACAAAATTTTCGCAATTCTGATGCTAGAAACGAATAACTGTAATGGCCTAGGGGAAAAGAACACATACCGTTACAATCGGGCGAGTTTCTACTTTCAGATGCAACTGGAATTTTTCGGATTCATTAATCCGCTCGCGAGATATGGGAGTTTGAAGTTAAGGTATGGTTGAGAAACCATCAAAATTTTCGCAATTCTGATGCTAGAAACGAATAACTGGAATGGCCTAGGGGAAAAGTACACACACCATTGTAATCTGGCGAGTTTCTACTTTCAGATGCAACAGGAATTTCTCCAGTTCGTCAATCCGTTCGCGGGATATGGGAGTTTGAAATTAAGGAATGGTTGAGAAACCATCAAAATTTTCACAAGTCTGATACTCGAAACCAATAACTACTATTGCCTAGGGCAAAAATACACATACCGTTGTGATCGGGCGAGTTTCTGCTTTCAGATGCAACAGGAATTTCTCGAGTTCGTCAATCCGTTCGCGAGATATGGGAGTTTGGAGTTAAGAGACGGTTGAGAAACCAACAAAATTTTCGCAATTCTGATGCTAGAAACGAATAACTGTAATGGCCTAGGGGAAAAGAACACATACCGTTACAATCGGGCGAGTTTCTACTTTCAGATGCAACTGGAATTTTTCGGATTCATTAATCCGCTCGCGAGATATGGGAGTTTGAAGTTAAGGTATGGTTGAGAAACCATCAAAATTTTCGCAATTCTGATGCTAGAAACGAATAACTGGAATGGCCTAGGGGAAAAGTACACACACCATTGTAATCGTGCGAGTTTCTACTTTGAGATGCAGCAGGAATTTCTCGAGTTCGCCAATCCGTTCGCGATGTATGGGAGTTTGAAGTTAAGGAATGGTTGAGAAACCATCAAAATTTTCGCAAGTCTGATACTCGAAACCAATAACTACAAAGGCCTAGGGGAAAAATACACATACCTTTGTAATCGGGCGAGTTTCTACTTTCAGATGCAATAGGAATTTCTCGAGTTCGCCGGCCGTTCGCGAGGTATGGGAGTTTGAAGTTGAGGAATGGTTGAGAAACCATCAAAATTTTCGCAAGTCTGATACACGAAACCAATAACTACAGAGGCCCAGGGGAAAAATACACATACCTTTGTAATCGGGCGAGTTTCTACTTTCAGATGCAATAGGAAGTTCTCGAATTCGTCATTCCGTTCGCGAGATATGGGAGTTTGAATTTAAGGAATGGTTGAGAAACCATCAAAGTTTTCGTAAGTCTGATACTCGAAACAAAAAACTACTATGGCCTAGGGCAAAAATACACACACCGTTGTAATCGGGCGAGTTTCTGCTTTCAGATGCAATACGAATTTCTCGAGTACGCCAACCGTTCGCGAGGTATGGGAGTTTGACGTTAAGGAATGGTTGAGAAACCATCAAAATTTTCGCAAGTCTGATACTCGAAACCAATAACAGGAATGGCCTAGGGGAAAAGTACACACACCATTGTAATCTGGCGAGTTTCTACTTTCAGATGCAACAGGAATTTCTCCAGTTCGTCAATCCGTTCGCGGGATATGGGAGTTTGAAATTAAGGAATGGTTGAGAAACCATCAAAATTTTCGCAAGTCTGATACTCGAAACCAATAACTACTATTGCCTAGGGCAAAAATACACATACCGTTGTGATCGGGCGAGTTTCTGCTTTCAGATGCAACAGGAATTTCTCGAGTTCGTCAATCCGTTCGCGAGATATGGGAGTTTGGAATTAAGAGATGGTTGAGAAACCATCAAAATTTTCGCAATTCTGATAGTCGAAACCAATAACAGGAATGGCCTAGGGGAAAAGTACACACACCATTGTAATCGTGCGAGTTTCTACTTTCAGATGCAACAGGAATTACATCAGTTCGTCAATCCGTTCGCGAGATGTGGGGGTTTGGAGTTAAGAGACGGTTGAGAAACCAACAAAATTTTCGCAATTCCGATACTCGAAACAAAAAACTACTATGGCCTAGGGCAAAAATACACACACCGTTGTAATCGGGCGAGTTTCTGCTTTCAGATGCAATACGAATTTCTCGAGTTCGCCAACCGTTCGCGAGGTATGGGAGTTTGACGTTAAGGAATGGTTGAGAAACCATCAAAATTTTCGCAAGTCTGATACTCGAAACCAATAACTACAAAGGTCTAGGGGAAAAATACACATACCTTTGTAATCGGTCGAGGTTCTACTTTCAGATGCAACAGAAATTTTTCGGATTCGCCAATCCGTTCGCGAAATGTCGGAGATTGGAGTTAATAGATGGTTGAGCAACCATCAAAATTTTCGCTGGTCTGATACTCGAAATCAATAACTGGAATGGCCTAGGGCAAAAATACACATACCTTTGTAATCGGCGAGTTTCTACTTTCAGATGCAATAGGAATTTCTCGAACTCGTCAATCCGTTCGCGAGATATGGGAGTTTGAATTTAAGGAATGGTTGGGAAACCATCAAAATTTTCGTAAGTCTGATACTCGAAACAAATAACTACAATGGCCTCGGGGAAAAATACACATACCGTTGTAATCGGGAGAGCTTCTACTTTCAGATGCAAGAGAAATTTTTCGGATTCGTCAATCCGTTCGCGAAATATCAGAGTTTGGAGTTAAGAGATGGTTGAGCAACCATCAAAATTTTCGCTGGTCTGATACTCGAAACCAATAACTGGAATGGCCTAGGGGAAAAGTACACATACCTTTGTAATCGGGCGAGTTTCTACTATCAGATGCAATAGGAATTTCTCGAATTCGTCAATCCGTTCGCGAGATATGGGAGTTTCAATTTAAGGAACGGTTGAGAAACCATCAAAATTTTCGTAAGTCTGATACTCCAAACAAATAACTACTATGGCCTAGGGCAAAAATACACATACCGTTGTAATCGGGCGTGTTTCTGCTTTCAGATGCAATACGAATTTCTCGAGCTCGCCAACCGTTCGCGAGGTATAGGAGTTTGAATTTAAGGAATGGTTGAGAAACCATCAAAATTTTCGCAAGTCTGATACACGAAACCAATAACTACAAAGGCCTAGGGAAAAAATAAACATACCTTTGTAATCGGGCGATGTTCTACTTTCAGATGCAACAGAAATTTTTCGGATTCGCCAATCCGTTCGTGAAATATCGGAGATTGGAGTTAAGAGATGGTTGAGCAACCATCAAAATTTTCGCTGCTCTGATACTCGAAACCAATAACTGGAATGGCCTATGGGAAAAGTACACACACCATTGTAATCGTGCGAGTTTCTACTTTCAGATGCAACCGGAATTTCTCGAGTTCGCCAACCGTTCGCGAGGTATGGGAGTTTGAAGTTAAGGAATGGATGAGAAACCATCAAAATTTTCGCAAGTCTGATACTCGAAACCAATAACTACAAAGGTCTAGGGGAAAAATACACATACCTTTGTAATCGGGCGAGTTTCTACTTTCAGATGCAATAGGAATTTCTCGAGTTCGCCGACCGTTCGCGAGGTATGGGAGTTTGAAGTTGAGGAATGGTTGAGAAACCATCAAAATTTTCGCAAGTCTGATACACGAAACCAATAACTACAGAGGCCCAGGGGAAAAATACACATACCTTTGTAATCGGGCGAGTTTCTACTTTCAGATGCAATAGGAAGTTCTCGAATTCGTCATTCCGTTCGCGAGATATGGGAGTTTGAATTTAAGGAATGGTTGAGAAACCATCAAAGTTTTCGTAAGTCTGATACTCGAAACAAAAAACTACTATGGCCTAGGGCAAAAATACACACACCGTTGTAATCGGGCGAGTTTCTGCTTTCAGATGCAATACGAATTTCTCGAGTTCGCCAACCGTTCGCGAGGTATGGGAGTTTGACGTTAAGGAATGGTTGAGAAACCATCAAAATTTTCGCAAGTCTGATACTCGAAACCAATAACTACAAAGGTCTAGGGGAAAAATACACATACCTTTGTAATCGGTCGAGGTTCTACTTTCAGATGCAACAGAAATTTTTCGGATTCGCCAATCCGTTCGCGAAATGTCGGAGATTGGAGTTAATAGATGGTTGAGCAACCATCAAAATTTTCGCTGGTCTGATACTCGAAATCAATAACTGGAATGGCCTAGGGCAAAAATACACATACCTTTGTAATCGGCGAGTTTCTACTTTCAGATGCAAGAGAAATTTTTCGGATTCGTCAATCCGTTCGCGAAATATCAGAGTTTGGAGTTAAGAGATGGTTGAGCAACCATCAAAATTTTCGCTGGTCTGATACTCGAAACCAATAACTGGAATGGCCTAGGGGAAAAGTACACATACCTTTGTAATCGGGCGAGTTTCTACTATCAGATGCAATAGGAATTTCTCGAATTCGTCAATCCGTTCGCGAGATATGGGAGTTTCAATTTAAGGAACGGTTGAGAAACCATCAAAATTTTCGTAAGTCTGATACTCCAAACAAATAACTACTATGGCCTAGGGCAAAAATACACATACCGTTGTAATCGGGCGTGTTTCTGCTTTCAGATGCAATACGAATTTCTCGAGCTCGCCAACCGTTCGCGAGGTATAGGAGTTTGAATTTAAGGAATGGTTGAGAAACCATCAAAATTTTCGCAAGTCTGATACACGAAACCAATAACTACAAAGGCCTAGGGAAAAAATAAACATACCTTTGTAATCGGGCGATGTTCTACTTTCAGATGCAACAGAAATTTTTCGGATTCGCCAATCCGTTCGTGAAATATCGGAGATTGGAGTTAAGAGATGGTTGAGCAACCATCAAAATTTTCGCTGCTCTGATACTCGAAACCAATAACTGGAATGGCCTATGGGAAAAGTACACACACCATTGTAATCGTGCGAGTTTCTACTTTCAGATGCAACAGGAATTTCTCGAGTTCGCCAACCGTTCGCGAGGTATGGGAGTTTGAAGTTAAGGAATGGATGAGAAACCATCAAAATTTTCGCAAGTGTGATAAACGAAACCAATAACTGGAATGGCCTAGGGGAAAAGTACACACACCATTGTAATGGGACGAGTTCCTACTTTCAGATGCTATAGGAATTTCTCGAGTTCGTCAATCCGTTCGCGAGATATGGGAGTTTGACGTTAAGGAATGGTTGAGAAACCATCAAAATTTTTGCAATTCTGGTACTCGAAACCAATAACTGGAATGGCCTAGGCGAAAAGTACACACACCATTGTATTGGGGCGAGTTTCTACTTTCAGATGCAACAGGAATTTCTCGAGTTCGTCAATCCGTTCGCGAGATATGGGAGTTTGAATTTAAGGAATGGTTGAGAAACCATCAAAATTTTCGCAAGTTTGATAATCGAAACCAATAACTGTAATGGCCTAGGGGAAAAGTACACACACCTTTGTAATGTGGCGCGTTCCTACTTTCCGATGCAATAGGAATTTCTTGAGTTCGTCAATCCGTTCGCGAGATATGGGAGTGTGAAGTTAAGGAATGGTTGAGAAACCATCAAAATTTTCGCAAGTCTGATACAAGAAACCAATAACTACTATGGCCTAGGGCAAAAATACACGTACCATTGTAATCGGGCGAGTATCTGCTTTCAGATGCACCAGGAACTTCTCGAGTGCGTCAATCCGTTCGCGAGATATGGGAGTTTGAAGTTAAGGAATGGTTGAGAAACATCAAAATTTTCGCAATTCTGATACTCGAAACCAATAACTGGAATGGCCTAGGGGAAAAGTAGACACACCATTGTAATCGGGCGAGTTTCTAATTTCAGATGCAACTGGAATATCTCGAGTTCTTCAATCCGTTCGCGAGATATGGGAGTTTGAAGTTAAGGAATGGTTGAGAAACCATCAAAATTTTGGCAAGTCTGATACTCGAAACCAATAACTACAATGGCCTAGGGGGAAAGTACACACACCATTGTAATCGGGCGCGTTTCTACTTTCAGATGCAACAGGAATTTCTCGAGTTCGTCAATCCGGTCGCGAGATATGGGAGTTAGAAGTTAAGGAACGGTTGAGAAACCATCAAAATTTTCGCTATTCTGATACTCGAAACCAATAACTACAATGGCCTAGGGGGAAAGTACACACACCATTGTAATGGGGCGAGTTTCTACTTTCAGATGCAACAAGAATTTCTCGAGTTCGTCAATCCGTTCGCGAGATATGGGAGTTAGAAGTTAAGGAATGGATGAGAAACCATCAAAATTTTCGCAAGTCTGATACTTGAAACCAATAACTACTATGGCCTAGGGCAAAAATACACATACCATTGTAATCGGGCGAGTATCTGCTTTCAGATGCACCAGGAACTTCTCGAGTTCGTCAATCCGTTCGCAAGATATGGGAGTTTGAAGTTAAGGAATGGTTGAGAAACCATCAAAATTTTCGCAAGTTTGATACTCGAAACCAATAACTGGAATGCCCTAGGAGAAAAATACACACACCATTGTAATCGGGCGAGTTTCTACTTTCAGATGCAACAGGAATTTCTCGAGTTCGTCAATCCGGTCGCGAGATATGGGAGTTAGAATTTAAGGAACGGTTGAGAAACCATCAAAATTTTCGCTATTCTGATACTCGAAACCAATAACTGGAATGGCCTAGGGGAAAAGAACACACACCATTGCAATCGGGCGAGCTTCTACTTTCAGATGCAACAGGAATTTCTCGAGTTCGTCAATCCGTTCGCGAGATATGGGGGTTTGAAGTTAAGGAATGGTTGAGAAACCATCAAAATTTTCGTAAGTCTCATACTCGAAACCAATAACTACTATGGCCTAGAGCAAAAATACACTTACCATTGTAATCGGGCGGGTTTCTACTTTCAGATGCAACAGGAATTTCTCGAGTTCGTCAATCCGTTCGCGAGATATGGGAGTTAGACGTTAAGGAATGGTTGAGAAACCATCAAAATTTTCGCAAGTCTGATACTTGAAACCAATAACTACTATGGCCTAGGGCAAAAATACACATACCATTGTAATCGGGCGAGTATCTGCTTTCAGATGCACCAGGAACTTCTCGAGTTCGTCAATCCGTTCGCGAGATATGGGGGTTTGAAGTTAAGGAATGGTTGAGAAACCATGAAAACTCTCGCAAGTCTGATACTCGAAACCAATAACTGGAATGGCCCAGGGGAAAAGTACACACACCATTGCAATTGGGCGAGCTTCTACTTTCAGATGAAACAGGAATATCTCGAGTTCGTCAATCCGTTCGCGAGATATGGGGGTTTGAAGTTAAGAAATGGTTGAGAAAACATCAAAATTTTCTCAAGTCTGACACTCGAAACCAATAACTACTATGGCCTAGGGCAAAAATACACTTACCATTGTAATCGGGCGGGTTTCTACTTTCAGATGTGACAGGAATTTCTCGAGTTCGTCAATCCGTTCGCGAGATATGGGAGTTAGATGTTAAGGAATGGTTGAGAAACCATCAAAATTTTCGCAAGTCTGATACTCGAAACCAATAACTGGAATGGCCTATGGGAAAAGTACACACACCATTGTAATCGGGCGAGTTTCTACTTTCAGATGCAACAGGAATTTCTCGAGTTCGTCAATCCGGTCGCGAGATATGGGAGTTAGAAGTTAAGGAACGGTTGAGAAACCATCAAAATTTTCGCTATTCTGATACTCGAAACCAATAACTGGAATGGCCTAGGGGAAAAGAACACACACCATTGCAATCGGGCGAGCTTCTACTTTCAGATGAAACAGGAATATCTCGAGTTCGTCAATCCGTTCGCGAGATATGGGGGTTTGAAGTTAAGGAATGGTTGAGAAACCATGAAAACTCTCGCAAGTCTAATACTCGAAACCAATAACTGGAATGGCCTAGGGGAAAAGAACACACACCATTGCAATCGGGCGAGCTTCTACTTTCAGATGCAACAGGAATTTCTCGAGTTCGTCAATCCGTTCGCGAGATATGGGGGTTTGAAGTTAAGGAATGGTTGAGAAACCATCAAAATTTTCGTAAGTCTGATACTCGAAACCAATAACTACTATGGCCTAGGGCAAAAATACACTTACCATTGTAATCGGGCGGGTTTCTACTTTCAGATGCAACAGGAATTTCTCGAGTTCGTCAATCCGTTCGCGAGATATGGGAGTTAGAATTTAAGGAATGGATGAGAAACCATCAAAATTTTCGCAAGTCTGATTCTTGAAACCAATAACTACTATGGCCTAGGGCAAAAATACACATACCATTGTAATGGGGCGAGTATCTGCTTTCAGATGCACCAGGAACTTCTCGAGTTCGTCAATCCGTTCGCGAGATATGGGAGTTTGAAGTTAAGGAATGGTTGAGAAACCATCAAAATTTTCGCAAGTTTGATACTCGAAACCAATAACTGGAATGCCCTAGGAGAAAAATACACACACCATTGTAATCGGGCGAGTTTCTACTTTCAGATGCAACAGGAATTTCTCGAGTTCGTCAATCCGGTCGCGAGATATGGGAGTTAGAAGTTAAGGAACGGTTGAGAAACCATCAAAATTTTCGCAAGTTTGATACTCGAAACCAATAACTGGAATGCCCTAGGAGAAAAATACACAGACCATTGTAATCGGCCGAGTTTCTACTTTCAGATGCAACAGGAATTTCTCGAGTTCGTCAATCCGGTCGCGAGATATGGGAGTTAGAAGTTAAGGAACGGTTGAGAAACCATCAAAATTTTCGCTATTCTGATACTCGAAACCAATAACTGGAATGGCCTAGGGGAAAAGAACACACACCATTGCAATCGGGCGAGCTTCTACTTTCAGATGCAACTGGAATACCTCGAGTTCGTCAATCCGTTCGCGAGATATGGGAGTTTGAAGTTAAGGAATGGTTGAGAAACCATCAAAATTTTGGCAAGTCTGATACTCGAAACCAATAACTACAATGGCCTAGGGGGAAAGTACACACACCATTGTAATCGGGCGCGTTTCTACTTTCAGATGCAACAGGAATTTCTCGAGTTCGTCAATCCGGTCGCGAGATATGGGAGTTAGAAGTTAAGGAACGGTTGAGAAACCATCAAAATTTTCGCTATTCTGATACTCGAAACCAATAACTACAATGGCCTAGGGGGAAAGTACACACACCATTGTAATGGGGCGAGTTTCTACTTTCAGATGCAACAAGAATTTCTCGAGTTCGTCAATCCGTTCGCGAGATATGGGAGTTAGAAGTTAAGGAATGGATGAGAAACCATCAAAATTTTCGCAAGTCTGATACTTGAAACCAATAACTACTATGGCCTAGGGCAAAAATACACATACCATTGTAATCGGGCGAGTATCTGCTTTCAGATGCACCAGGAACTTCTCGAGTTCGTCAATCCGTTCGCGAGATATGGGAGTTTGAAGTTAAGGAATGGTTGAGAAACCATCAAAATTTTCGCATGTTTGATACTCGAAACCAATAACTGGAATGCCCTAGGAGAAAAATACACACACCATTGTAATCGGGCGAGTTTCTACTTTCAGATGCAACAGGAATTTCTCGAGTTCGTCAATCCGGTCGCGAGATATGGGAGTTAGAATTTAAGGAACGGTTGAGAAACCATCAAAATTTTCGCTATTCTGATACTCGAAACCAATAACTGGAATGGCCTAGGGGAAAAGAACACACACCATTGCAATCGGGCGAGCTTCTACTTTCAGATGCAACAGGAATTTCTCGAGTTCGTCAATCCGTTCGCGAGATATGGGGGTTTGAAGTTAAGGAATGGTTGAGAAACCATCAAAATTTTCGTAAGTCTGATACTCGAAACCAATAACTACTATGGCCTAGAGCAAAAATACACTTACCATTGTAATCGGGCGGGTTTCTACTTTCAGATGCAACAGGAATTTCTCGAGTTCGTCAATCCGTTCGCGAGATATGGGAGTTAGACGTTAAGGAATGGTTGAGAAACCATCAAAATTTTCGCAAGTCTGATACTTGAAACCAATAACTACTATGGCCTAGGGCAAAAATACACATACCATTGTAATCGGGCGAGTATCTGCTTTCAGATGCACCAGGAACTTCTCGAGTTCGTCAATCCGTTCGCGAGATATGGGGGTTTGAAGTTAAGGAATGGTTGAGAAACCATGAAAACTCTCGCAAGTCTGATACTCGAAACCAATAACTGGAATGGCCCAGGGGAAAAGTACACACACCATTGCAATTGGGCGAACTTCTACTTTCAGATGAAACAGGAATATCTCGAGTTCGTCAATCCGTTCGCGAGATATGGGGGTTTGAAGTTAAGAAATGGTTGAGAAAACATCAAAATTTTCTCAAGTCTGACACTCGAAACCAATAACTACTATGGCCTAGGGCAAAAATACACTTACCATTGTAATCGGGCGGGTTTCTACTTTCAGATGTGACAGGAATTTCTCGAGTTCGTCAATCCGTTCGCGAGATATGGGAGTTAGATGTTAAGGAATGGTTGAGAAACCATCAAAATTTTCGCAAGTCTGATACTCGAAACCAATAACTGGAATGGCCTATGGGAAAAGTACACACACCATTGTAATCGGGCGAGTTTCTACTTTCAGATGCAACAGGAATTTCTCGAGTTCGTCAATCCGGTCGCGAGATATGGGAGTTAGAAGTTAAGGAACGGTTGAGAAACCATCAAAATTTTCGCTATTCTGATACTCGAAACCAATAACTGGAATGGCCTAGGGGAAAAGAACACACACCATTGCAATCGGGCGAGCTTCTACTTTCAGATGAAACAGGAATATCTCGAGTTCGTCAATCCGTTCGCGAGATATGGGGGTTTGAAGTTAAGGAATGGTTGAGAAACCATGAAAACTCTCGCAAGTCTAATACTCGAAACCAATAACTGGAATGGCCTAGGGGAAAAGAACACACACCATTGCAATCGGGCGAGCTTCTACTTTCAGATGCAACAGGAATTTCTCGAGTTCGTCAATCCGTTCGCGAGATATGGGGGTTTGAAGTTAAGGAATGGTTGAGAAACCATCAAAATTTTCGTAAGTCTGATCCTCGAAACCAATAACTACTATGGCCTAGGGCAAAAATACACTTACCATTGTAATCGGGCGGGTTTCTACTTTCAGATGCAACAGGAATTTCTCGAGTTCGTCAATCCGTTCGCGAGATATGGGAGTTAGAATTTAAGGAATGGATGAGAAACCATCAAAATTTTCGCAAGTCTGATTCTTGAAACCAATAACTACTATGGCCTAGGGCAAAAATACACATACCATTGTAATGGGGCGAGTATCTGCTTTCAGATGCACCAGGAACTTCTCGAGTTCGTCAATCCGTTCGCGAGATATGGGAGTTTGAAGTTAAGGAATGGTTGAGAAACCATCAAAATTTTCGCAAGTTTGATACTCGAAACCAATAACTGGAATGCCCTAGGAGAAAAATACACACACCATTGTAATCGGGCGAGCTTCTACTTTCAGATGCAACAGGAATTTCTCGAGTTCGTCAATCCGGTCGCGAGATATGGGAGTTAGAAGTTAAGGAACGGTTGAGAAACCATCAAAATTTTCGCAAGTTTGATACTCGAAACCAATAACTGGAATGCCCTAGGAGAAAAATACACAGACCATTGTAATCGGGCGAGTTTCTACTTTCAGATGCAACAGGAATTTCTCGAGTTCGTCAATCCGGTCGCGAGATATGGGAGTTAGAAGTTAAGGAACGGTTGAGAAACCATCAAAATTTTCGCTATTCTGATACTCGAAACCAATAACTGGAATGGCCTAGGGGAAAAGAACACACACCATTGCAATCGGGCGAGCTTCTACTTTCAGATGCAACTGGAATACCTCGAGTTCGTCAATCCGTTCGCGAGATATGGGAGTTTGAAGTTAAGGAATGGTTGAGAAACCATCAAAATTTTGGCAAGTCTGATACTCGAAACCAATAACTACAATGGCCTAGGGGGAAAGTACACACACCATTGTAATCGGGCGCGTTTCTACTTTCAGATGCAACAGGAATTTCTCGAGTTCGTCAATCCGGTCGCGAGATATGGGAGTTAGAAGTTAAGGAACGGTTGAGAAACCATCAAAATTTTCGCTATTCTGATACTCGAAACCAATAACTACAATGGCCTAGGGGGAAAGTACACACACCATTGTAATGGGGCGAGTTTCTACTTTCAGATGCAACAAGAATTTCTCGAGTTCGTCAATCCGTTCGCGAGATATGGGAGTTAGAAGTTAAGGAATGGATGAGAAACCATCAAAATTTTCGCAAGTCTGATACTTGAAACCAATAACTACTATGGCCTAGGGCAAAAATACACATACCATTGTAATCGGGCGAGTATCTGCTTTCAGATGCACCAGGAACTTCCCGAGTTCGTCAATCCGTTCGCGAGATATGGGAGTTTGAAGTTAAGGAATGGTTGAGAAACCATCAAAATTTTCGCAAGTTTGATACTCGAAACCAATAACTGGAATGCCCTAGGAGAAAAATACACACACCATTGTAATCGGGCGAGTTTCTACTTTCAGATGCAACAGGAATTTCTCGAGTTCGTCAATCCGGTCGCGAGATATGGGAGTTAGAATTTAAGGAACGGTTGAGAAACCATCAAAATATTCGCTATTCTGATACTCGAAACCAATAACTGGAATGGCCTAGGGGAAAAGAACACACACCATTGAAATCGGGCGAGCTTCTACTTTCAGATGCAACAGGAATTTCTCGAGTTCGTCAATCCGTTCGCGAGATATGGGGGTTTGAAGTTAAGGAATGGTTGAGAAACCATCAAAATTTTCGTAAGTCTGATACTCGAAACCAATAACTACTATGGCCTAGAGCAAAAATACACTTACCATTGTAATCGGGCGGGTTTCTACTTTCAGATGCAACAGGAATTTCTCGAGTTCGTCAATCCGTTCGCGAGATATGGGAGTTAGACGTTAAGGAATGGTTGAGAAACCATCAAAATTTTCGCAAGTCTGATACTTGAAACCAATAACTACTATGGCCTAGGGCAAAAATACACATACCATTGTAATCGGGCGAGTATCTGCTTTCAGATGCACCAGGAACTTCTCGAGTTCGTCAATCCGTTCGCGAGATATGGGGGTTTGAAGTTAAGGAATGGTTGAGAAACCATGAAAACTCTCGCAAGTCTGATACTCGAAACCAATAACTGGAATGGCCCAGGGGAAAAGTACACACACCATTGCAATTGGGCGAGCTTCTACTTTCAGATGAAACAGGAATATCTCGAGTTCGTCAATCCGTTCGCGAGATATGGGGGTTTGAAGTTAAGAAATGGTTGAGAAAACATCAAAATTTTCTCAAGTCTGACACTCGAAACCAATAACTACTATGGCCTAGGGCAAAAATACACTTACCATTGTAATCGGGCGGGTTTCTACTTTCAGATGTGACAGGAATTTCTCGAGTTCGTCAATCCGTTCGCGAGATATGGGAGTTAGATGTTAAGGAATGGTTGAGAAACCATCAAAATTTTCGCAAGTCTGATACTCGAAACCAATAACTGGAATGGCCTATGGGAAAAGTACACACACCATTGTAATCGGGCGAGTTTCTACTTTCAGATGCAACAGGAATTTCTCGAGTTCGTCAATCCGGTCGCGAGATATGGGAGTTAGAAGTTAAGGAACGGTTGAGAAACCATCAAAATTTTCGCTATTCTGATACTCGAAACCAATAACTGGAATGGCCTAGGGGAAAAGAACACACACCATTGCAATCGGGCGAGCTTCTACTTTCAGATGAAACAGGAATATCTCGAGTTCGTCAATCCGTTCGCGAGATATGGGGGTTTGAAGTTAAGGAATGGTTGAGAAACCATGAAAACTCTCGCAAGTCTAATACTCGAAACCAATAACTGGAATGGCCCAGGGGAAAAGTACACACACCATTGCAATTGGGCGAGCTTCTACTTTCAGATGAAACAGGAATATCTCGAGTTCGTCAACCCGTTCGCGAGATATGGGGGTTTGAGGTTAAGGAATGGTTGAGAGACCATCAAAATTTTCGCAAGTCTGATACTCGAAACCAATACTACTATGGCCTAGGGCAAAAATACACTTACCATTGTAATCGGGCGGGTTTCTACTTTCAGATGCAACAGGAATTTCTCGAGTTCGTCAATCCGTTCGCGAGGTATGGGGGTTTGAAGTTAAGGAATGGTTGAGAAACCATCAAAATTTTCGCAAGTCTGATACTCGAAACCAATAACTGGAATGGCCTATGGGAAAAGTACACACACCATTGTAATCGGGCGAGTTTCTACTTTCAGATGCAACAGGAATTTCTCGAGTTCGTCAATCCGGTCGCGAGATATGGGAGTTAGAAGTTAAGGAACGGTTGAGAAACCATCAAAATTTTCGCTATTCTGATACTCGAAACCAATAACTGGAATGGCCTAGGGGAAAAGAACACACACCATTGCAATCGGGCGAGCTTCTACTTTCAGATGCAACTGGAATACCTCGAGTTCGTCAATCCGTTCGCGAGATATGGGAGTTTGAAGTTAAGGAATGGTTGAGAAACCATCAAAATTTTGGCAAGTCTGATACTCGAAACCAATAACTACAATGGCCTAGGGGGAAAGTACACACACCATTGTAATCGGGCGCGTTTCTACTTTCAGATGCAACAGGAATTTCTCGAGTTCGTCAATCCGGTCGCGAGATATGGGAGTTAGAAGTTAAGGAACGGTTGAGAAACCATCAAAATTTTCGCTATTCTGATACTCGAAACCAATAACTACAATGGCCTAGGGGGAAAGTACACACACCATTGTAATGGGGCGAGTTTCTACTTTCAGATGCAACAAGAATTTCTCGAGTTCGTCAATCCGTTCGCGAGATATGGGAGTTAGAAGTTAAGGAATGGATGAGAAACCATCAAAATTTTCGCAAGTCTGATTCTTGAAACCAATAACTACTATGGCCTAGGGCAAAAATACACATACCATTGTAATCGGGCGAGTATCTGCTTTCAGATGCACCAGGAACTTCTCGAGTTCGTCAATCCGTTCGCGAGATATGGGAGTTTGAAGTTAAGGAATGGTTGAGAAACCATCAAAATTTTCGCAAGTTTGATACTCGAAACCAATAACTGGAATGCCCTAGGAGAAAAATACACACACCATTGTAATCGGGCGAGTTTCTACTTTCAGATGCAACAGGAATTTCTCGAGTTCGTCAATCCGGTCGCGAGATATGGGAGTTAGAAGTTAAGGAACGGTTGAGAAACCATCAAAATTTTCGCAAGTTTGATACTCGAAACCAATAACTGGAATGCCCTAGGAGAAAAATACACAGACCATTGTAATCGGGCGAGTTTCTACTTTCAGATGCAACAGGAATTTCTCGAGTTCGTCAATCCGGTCGCGAGATATGGGAGTTAGAATTTAAGGAACGGTTGAGAAACCATCAAAATTTTCGCTATTCTGATACTCGAAACCAATAACTGGAATGGCCTAGGGGAAAAGAACACACACCATTGCAATCGGGCGAGCTTCTACTTTCAGATGCAACAGGAATTTCTCGAGTTCGTCAATCCGTTCGCGAGATATGGGGGTTTGAAGTTAAGGAATGGTTGAGAAACCATCAAAATTTTCGTAAGTCTGATACTCGAAACCAATAACTACTATGGCCTAGGGCAAAAATACACTTACCATTGTAATCGGGCGGGTTTCTACTTTCAGATGCAACAGGAATTTCTCGAGTTCGTCAATCCGGTCGCGAGATATGGGAGTTAGAATTTAAGGAACGGTTGAGAAACCATCAAAATTTTCGCTATTCTGATACTCGAAACCAATAACTGGAATGGCCTAGGGGAAAAGAACACACACCATTGCAATCGGGCGAGCTTCTACTTTCAGATGCAACAGGAATTTCTCGAGTTCGTCAATCCGTTCGCGAGATATGGGGGTTTGAAGTTAAGGAATGGATGAGAAACCATCAAAATTTTCGCAAGTCTGATTCTTGAAACCAATAACGACTATGGCCTAGGGCAAAAATACACATACCATTGTAATCGGGCGAGTATCTGCTTTCAGATGCACCAGGAACTTCTCGAGTTCGTCAATCCGTTCGCGAGATATGGGGGTTTGAAGTTAAGGAATGGTTGAGAAGCCATGAAAACTCTCGCAAGTCTGATACTCGAAACCAATAACTGGAATGGCCCAGGGGAAAAGTACACACACCATTGCAATTGGGCGAGCTTCTACTTTCAGATGAAACAGGAATATCTCGAGTTCGTCAATCCGTTCGCGAGATATGGGGGTTTGAAGTTAAGAAATGGTTGAGAAAACATCAAAATTTTCTCAAGTCTGACACTCGAAACCAATAACTACTATGGCCTAGGGCAAAAATACACTTACCATTGTAATCGGGCGGGTTTCTACTTTCAGATGTGACAGGAATTTCTCGAGTTCGTCAATCCGTTCGCGAGATATGGGAGTTAGATGTTAAGGAATGGTTGAGAAACCATCAAAATTTTCGCAAGTCTGATACTCGAAACCAATAACTGGAATGGCCTATGGGAAAAGTACACACACCATTGTAATCGGGCGAGTTTCTACTTTCAGATGCAACAGGAATTTCTCGAGTTCGTCAATCCGGTCGCGAGATATGGGAGTTAGAAGTTAAGGAACGGTTGAGAAACCATCAAAATTTTCGCTATTCTGATACTCGAAACCAATAACTGGAATGGCCTAGGGGAAAAGAACACACACCATTGCAATCGGGCGAGCTTCTACTTTCAGATGCAACTGGAATACCTCGAGTTCGTCAATCCGTTCGCGAGATATGGGAGTTTGAATTTAAGGAATGGTTGAGAAACCATCAAAATTTTGGCAAGTCTAATACTCGAAACCAATAACTACAATGGCCTAGGGGGAAAGTACACACACCATTGTAATGGGGCGAGTTTCTACTTTCAGATGCAACAAGAATTTCTCGAGTTCGTCAATCCGTTCGCGAGATATGGGAGTTAGAAGTTAAGGAATGGATGAGAAACCATCAAAATTTTCGCAAGTTTGATACTCGAAACCAATAACTGGAATGCCCTAGGAGAAAAGTACACACACCATTGTAATCGGGCGAGTTTCTACTTTCAGATGCAACAGGAATTTCTCGAGTTCGTCAATCCGATCGCGAGATATGGGAGTTAGAAGTTAAGGAACGGTTGAGAAACCATCAAAATTTTCGCTATTCTGATACTCGAAACCAATAACTGGAATGGCCTAGGGGAAAAGAACACACACCATTGTAATCGGGCGAGCTTCTACTTTCAGATGAAACAGGAATATCTCGAGTTCGTCAATCCGTTCGCGAGATATGGGGGTTTGAAGTTAAGGAATGGTTGAGAAACCATGAAAACTCTCGCAAGTCTGATACTCGAAACCAATAACTGGAATGTCCCAGGGAAAAAGTACACACACCATTGCAATTGGGCGAGCTTCTACTTTCAGATGCAACAGGAATTTCTCGAGTTCGTCAATCCGTTCGCGAGATATGGGGGTTTGAAGTTAAGGAATGATTGAGAAACCATCAAAATTTTCGTAAGTCTGATACTCGAAACCAATAACTACTATGGCCTAGGGCAAAAATACACTTACCATTGTAATCGGGCGGGTTTCTACTTTCAGATGCAACAGGAATTTCTCGAGTTCGTCAATCCGTTCGCGAGATATGGGAGTTAGAAGTTAAGGAATGGATGAGAAACCATCAAAATTTTCGCAAGTCTGATTCTTGAAACCAATAACTACTATGGCCTAGGGCAAAAATACACATACCATTGTAATCGGGCGAGTATCTGCTTTCAGATGCACCAGGAACTTCTCGAGTTCGTCAATCCGTTCGCGAGATATGGGAGTTTGAAGTTAAGGAATGGTTGAGAAACCATCAAAATTTTCGCAAGTTTGATACTCGAAACCAATAACTGGAATGCCCTAGGAGAAAAGTACACACACCATTGTAATCGGGCGAGTTTCTACTTTCAGATGCAACAGGAATTTCTCGAGTTCGTCAATCCGATCGCGAGATATGGGAGTTAGAAGTTGAGGAACGGTTGAGAAACCATCAAAATTTTCGCTATTCTGATACTCGAAACCAATAACTGGAATGGCCTATGGGAAAAGTACACACACCATTGTAATCGGGCGAGTTTCTACTTTCAGATGCAACAGGAATTTCTCGAGTTCGTCAATCCGGTCGCGAGATTTGGGAGTTAGAAGTTAAGGAACGGTTGAGAAACCATCAAAATTTTCGCTATTCTGATACTCGAAACCAATAACTGGAATGGCCTAGGGGAAAAGAACACACACCATTGCAATCGGGCGAGCTTCTACTTTCAGATGCAACAGGAATTTCTCGAGTTCGTCAATCCGTTCGCGAGATATGGGGGTTTGAAGTTAAGGAATGATTGAGAAACCATCAAAATTTTCGTAAGTCTGATACTCGAAACCAATAACTACTATGGCCTAGGGCAAAAATACACTTACCATTGTAATCGGGCGGGTTTCTACTTTCAGATGCAACAGGAATTTCTCGAGTTCGTCAATCCGTTCGCGAGATATGGGAGTTAGAAGTTAAGGAATGGATGAGAAACCATCAAAATTTTCGCAAGTCTGATTCTTGAAACCAATAACTACTATGGCCTATGGCAAAAATACACATACCATTGTAATCGGGCGAGTATCTGCTTTCAGATGCACCAGGAACTTCTCGAGTTCGTCAATCCGTTCGCGAGATATGGGAGTTTGAAGTTAAGGAATGGTTGAGAAACCATCAAAATTTTCGCAAGTTTGATACTCGAAACCAATAACTGGAATGCCCTAGGAGAAAAATACACACACCATTGTAATCGGGCGAGTTTCTACTTTCAGATGCAACAGGAATTTCTCGAGTTCGTCAATCCGGTCGCGAGATATGGGAGTTAGAAGTTAAGGAACGGTTGAGAAACCATCAAAATTTTCGCTATTCTGATACTCGAAACCAATAACTGGAATGGCCTAGGGGAAAAGAACACACACCATTGCAATCGGGCGAGCTTCTACTTTCAGATGAAACAGGAATATCTCGAGTTCGTCAAACCGTTCGCGAGATATGGGGGTTTGAAGTTAAGGAATGGTTGAGAAGCCATGAAAACTCTCGCAAGTCTGATACTCGAAACCAATAACTGGAATGGCCCAGGGGAAAAGTACACACACCATTGCAATTGGGCGAGCTTCTACTTTCAGATGAATCAGGAATATCTCGAGTTCGTCAACCCGTTCGCGAGATATGGGGGTTTGAGGTTAAGGAATGGTTGAGAAACCATCAAAATTTTCGCAAGTCTGATACTCGAAACCAATAACTACTATGGCCTAGGGCAAAAATACACTTACCATTGTAATCGGGCGGGTTTCTACTTTCAGATGCAACAGGAATTTCTCGAGTTCGTCAGTCCGTTCGCGAGGTATGGGGGTTTGAAGTTAAGGAATGGTTGAGAAACCATCAAAATTTTCGCAAGTCTGATACTCGAAACCAATAACTGGAATGGCCTATGGGAAAAGTACACACACCATTGTAATCGGGCGAGTTTCTACTTTCAGATGCAACAGGAATTTCTCGAGTTCGTCAATCCGGTCGCGAGATATGGGAGTTAGAAGTTAAGGAACGGTTGAGAAACCATCAAAATTTTCGCTATTCTGATACTCGAAACCAATAACTGGAATGGCCTAGGGGAAAAGAACACACACCATTGCAATCGGGCGAGCTTCTACTTTCAGATGCAACTGGAATACCTCGAGTTCGTCAATCCGTTCGCGAGATATGGGAGTTTGAAGTTAAGGAATGGTTGAGAAACCATCAAAATTTTTGCAAGTCTGATACTCGAAACCAATAACTACAATGGCCTAGGGGGAAAGTACACACACCATTGTAATGGGGCGAGTTTCTACTTTCAGATGCAACAAGAATTTCTCGAGTTCGTCAATCCGTTCGCGAGATATGGGAGTTAGAAGTTAAGGAATGGATGAGAAACCATCAAAATTTTCGCAAGTTTGATACTCGAAACCAATAACTGGAATGCCCTAGGAGAAAAGTACACACACCATTGTAATCGGGCGAGTTTCTACTTTCAGATGCAACAGGAATTTCTCGAGTTCGTCAATCCGATCGCGAGATATGGGAGTTAGAAGTTAAGGAACGGTTGAGAAACCATCAAAATTTTCGCTATTCTGATACTCGAAACCAATAACTGGAATGGCCTAGGGGAAAAGAACACACACCATTGTAATCGGGCGAGCTTCTACTTTCAGATGAAACAGGAATATCTCGAGTTCGTCAATCCGTTCGCGAGATATGGGGGTTTGAAGTTAAGGAATGGTTGAGAAACCATGAAAACTCTCGCAAGTCTGATACTCGAAACCAATAACTGGAATGTCCCAGGGGAAAAGTACACACACCATTGCAATTGGGCGAGCTTCTACTTTCAGATGAAACAGGAATATCTCGAGTTCGTCAACCCGTTCGCGAGATATGGGGGTTTGAAGTTAAGGAATGGTTGAGAAACCATCAAAATTTTCGCAAGTCTGATACTCGAAACCAATAACTGGAATGGCCTATGGGAAAAGTACACACACCATTGTAATCGGGCGAGTTTCTACTTTCAGATGCAACAGGAATTTCTCGAGTTCGTCAATCCGGTCGCGAGATATGGGAGTTAGAAGTTAAGGAACGGTTGAGAAACCATCAAAATTTTCGCTATTCTGATACTCGAAACCAATAACTGGAATGGCCTAGGGGAAAAGAACACACACCATTGCAATCGGGCGAGCTTCTACTTTCAGATGCAACAGGAATTTCTCGAGTTCGTCAATCCGTTCGCGAGATATGGGGGTTTGAAGTTAAGGAATGGTTGAGAAACCATCAAAATTTTCGTAAATCTGATACTCGAAACCAATAACTACTATGGCCTAGGGCAAAAATACACTTACCATTGTAATCGGGCGGGTTTCTACTTTCAGATGCAACAGGAATTTCTCGAGTTCGTCAATCCGTTCGCGAGATATGGGAGTTAGAATTTAAGGAATGGATGAGAAACCATCAAAATTTTCGCAAGTCTGATTCTTGAAACCAATAACTACTATGGCCTAGGGCAAAAATACACATACCATTGTAATGGGGCGAGTATCTGCTTTCAGATGCACCAGGAACTTCTCGAGTTCGTCAATCCGTTCGCGAGATATGGGAGTTTGAAGTTAAGGAATGGTTGAGAAACCATCAAAATTTTCGCAAGTTTGATACTCGAAACCAATAACTGGAATGCCCTAGGAGAAAAATACACACACCATTGTAATCGGGCGAGTTTCTACTTTCAGATGCAACAGGAATTTCTCGAGTTCGTCAATCCGTTCGCGAGATATGGGAGTTAGAAGTTAAGGAATGGATGAGAAACCATCAAAATTTTCGCAAGTCTGATTCTTGAAACCAATAACTACTATGGCCTAGGGCAAAAATACACATACCATTGTAATCGGGCGAGTATCTGCTTTCAGATGCACCAGGAACTTCTCGAGTTCGTCAATCCGTTCGCGAGATATGGGAGTTTGAAGTTAAGGAATGGTTGAGAAACCATCAAAATTTTCGCAAGTTTGATACTCGAAACCTATAACTGGAATGCCCTAGGAGAAAAATACACACACCATTGTAATCGGGCGAGTTTCTACTTTCAGATGCAACAGGAATTTCTCGAGGTCGTCAATCCGGTCGCGAGATACGGGAGTTAGAAGTTAAGGAACGGTTGAGAAACCATCAAAATTTTCGCTATTCTGATACTCGAAACCAATAACTGGAATGGCCTAGGGGAAAAGAACACACACCATTGCAATCGGGCGAGCTTCTACTTTCAGATGAAACAGGAATATCTCGAGTTCGTCAATCCGTTCGCGAGATATGGGGGTTTGAAGTTAAGGAATGGTTGAGAAACCATGAAAACTCTCGCAAGTCTGATACTCGAAACCAATAACTGGAATGGCCCAGGGGAAAAGTACACACACCATTGCAATTGGGCGAGCTTCTACTTTCAGATGAAACAGGAATATCTCGAGTTCGTCAACCCGTTCGCGAGATATGGGGGTTTGAGGTTAAGGAATGGTTGAGAAACCATCAAAATTTTCGCAAGTCTGATACTCGAAACCAATAACTACTATGGCCTAGGGCAAAAATACACTTACCATTGTAATCGGGCGGGTTTCTACTTTCAGATGCAACAGGAATTTCTCGAGTTCGTCAATCCGATCGCGAGATATGGGAGTTAGAAGTTAAGGAACGGTTGAGAAACCATCAAAATTTTCGCTATTCTGATACTCGAAACCAATAACTGGAATGGCCTAGGGGAAAAGAACACACACCATTGCAATCGGGCGAGCTTCTACTTTCAGATGCAACTGGAATACCTCGAGTTCGTCAATCCGTTCGCGAGATATGGGAGTTTGAAGTTAAGGAATGGTTGAGAAACCATCAAAATTTTTGCAAGTCTGATACTCGAAACCAAAAACTACAATGGCCTAGGGGGAAAGTACACACACCATTGTAATGGGGCGAGTTTCTACTTTCAGATGCAACAAGAATTTCTCGAGTTCGTCAATCCGTTCGCGAGATATGGGAGTTAGAAGTTAAGGAATGGATGAGAAACCATCAAAATTTTCGCAAGTTTGATACTCGAAACCAATAACTGGAATGCCCTAGGAGAAAAGTACACACACCATTGTAATCGGGCGAGTTTCTACTTTCAGATGCAACAGGAATTTCTCGAGTTCGTCAATCCGATCGCGAGATATGGGAGTTAGAAGTTAAGGAACGGTTGAGAAACCATCAAAATTTTCGCTATTCTGATACTCGAAACCAATAACTGGAATGGCCTAGGGGAAAAGAACACACACCATTGTAATCGGGCGAGCTTCTACTTTCAGATGAAACAGGAATATCTCGAGTTCGTCAATCCGTTCGCGAGATATGGGGGTTTGAAGTTAAGGAATGGTTGAGAAACCATGAAAACTCTCGCAAGTCTGATACTCGAAACCAATAACTGGAATGTCCCAGGGGAAAAGTACACACACCATTGCAATTGGGCGAGCCTCTACTTTCAGATGAAACAGGAATATCTCGAGTTCGTCAACCCGTTCGCGAGATATGGGGGTTTGAAGTTAAGGAATGGTTGAGAAACCATCAAAATTTTCGCAAGTCTGATACTCGAAACCAATAACTGGAATGGCCTATGGGAAAAGTACACACACCATTGTAATCGGGCGAGCTTCTACTTTCAGATGAAACAGGAATATCTCGAGTTCGTCAACCCGTTCGCGAGATATGGGGGTTTGAAGTTAAGGAATGGTTGAGAAACCATCAAAATTTTCGCAAGTCTGATACTCGAAACCAATAACTGGAATGGCCTATGGGAAAAGTACACACACCATTGTAATCGGGCGGGTTTCTACTTTCAGATGCAACAGGAATTTCTCGAGTTCGTCAATCCGTTCGCGAGATATGGGAGTTAGAAGTTAAGGAATGGATGAGAAACCATCAAAATTTTCGCAAGTCTGATTCTTGAAACCAATAACTACTATGGCCTAGGGCAAAAATACACATACCATTGTAATCGGGCGAGTATCTGCTTTCAGATGCACCAGGAACTTCTCGAGTTCGTCACTCCGTTCGCGAGATATGGGAGTTTGAAGTTAAGGAATGGTTGAGAAACCATCAAAATTTTCGCAAGTTTGATACTCGAAACCAATAACTGGAATGCCCTAGGAGAAAAATACACACACCATTGCAATTGGGCGAGCTTCTACTTTCAGATGAAACAGGAATATCTCGAGTTCGTCAACCCGTTCGCGAGATATGGGGGTTTGAAGTTAAGGAATGGTTGAGAAACCATCAAAATTTTCGCAAGTCTGATACTCGAAACCAATAACTGGAATGGCCTATGGGAAAAGTACACACACCATTGTAATCGGGCGAGTTTCTACTTTCAGATGCAACAGGAATTTCTCGAGTTCGTCAATCCGGTCGCGAGATATGGGAGTTAGAAGTTAAGGAACGGTTGAGAAACCATCAAAATTTTCGCTATTCTGATACTCGAAACCAATAACTGGAATGGCCTAGGGGAAAAGAACACACACCATTGCAATCGGGCGAGCTTCTACTTTCAGATGCAACAGGAATTTCTCGAGTTCGTCAATCCGTTCGCGAGATATGGGGGTTTGAAGTTAAGGAATGGTTGAGAAACCATCAAAATTTTCGTAAGTCTGATACTCGAAACCAATAACTACTATGGCCTAGGGCAAAAATACACTTACCATTGTAATCGGGCGGGTTTCTACTTTCAGATGCAACAGGAATTTCTCGAGTTCGTCAATCCGTTCGCGAGATATGGGAGTTAGAAGTTAAGGAATGGATGAGAAACCATCAAAATTTTCGCAAGTCTGATTCTTGAAACCAATAACTACTATGGCCTAGGGCAAAAATACACATACCATTGTAATCGGGCGAGTATCTGCTTTCAGATGCACCAGGAACTTCTCGAGTTCGTCAATCCGTTCGCGAGATATGGGAGTTTGAAGTTAAGGAATGGTTGAGAAACCATCAAAATTTTCGCAAGTTTGATACTCGAAACCAATAACTGGAATGCCCTAGGAGAAAAATACACACACCATTGTAATCGGGCGAGTTTCTACTTTCAGATGCAACAGGAATTTCTCGAGTTCGTCAATCCGGTCGCGAGATATGGGAGTTAGAAGTTAAGGAACGGTTGAGAAACCATCAAAATTTTCGCAAGTTTGATACTCGAAACCAATAACTGGAATGCCCTAGGAGAAAAATACACAGACCATTGTAATCGGGCGAGTTTCTACTTTCAGATGCAACAGGAATTTCTCGAGTTCGTCAATCCGGTCGCGAGATATGGGAGTTAGAAGTTAAGGAACGGTTGAGAAACCATCAAAATTTTCGCTATTCTGATACTCGAAACCAATAACTGGAATGGCCTAGGGGAAAAGAACACACACCATTGCAATCGGGCGAGCTTCTACTTTCAGATGCAAAAGGAATTTCTCGAGTTCGTCAATCCGTTCGCGAGATATGGGGGTTTGAAGTTAAGGAATGGTTGAGAAACCATCAAAATTTTCGTAAGTCTGATACTCGAAACCAATAAATAATATGGCCTAGGGCAAAAATACACTTACCATTGTAATCGGGCGGGTTTCTACTTTCAGATGCAACAGGAATTTCTCGAGTTCGTCAATCCGTTCGCGAGATATGGGAGTTAGACGTTAAGGAATGGTTGAGAAACCATCAAAATTTTCGCAAGTCTGATACTTGAAACCAATAACTACTATGGCCTAGGGCAAAAATACACTTACCATTGTAATCGGGCGGGTTTCTACTTTCAGATGTGACAGGAATTTCTCGAGTTCGTCAATCCGTTCGCGAGATATGGGAGTTAGATGTTAAGGAATGGTTGAGAAACCATCAAAATTTTCGCAAGTCTGATACTCGAAACCAATAACTGGAATGGCCTATGGGAAAAGTACACACACCATTGTAATCGGGCGAGTTTCTACTTTCAGATGCAACAGGAATTTCTCGAGTTCGTCAATCCGGTCGCGAGATATGGGAGTTAGAAGTTAAGGAACGGTTGAGAAACCATCAAAATTTTCGCTATTCTGATACTCGAAACCAATAACTGGAATGGCCTAGGGGAAAAGAACACACACCATTGCAATCGGGCGAGCTTCTACTTTCAGATGAAACAGGAATATCTCGAGTTCGTCAATCCGTTCGCGAGATATGGGGGTTTGAAGTTAAGGAATGGTTGAGAAACCATGAAAACTCTCGCAAGTCTGATACTCGAAACCAATAACTGGAATGGCCCAGGGGAAAAGTACACACACCATTGCAATTGGGCGAGCTTCTACTTTCAGATGAAACAGCAATATCTCGAGTTCGTCAACCCGTTCGCGAGATATGGGGGTTTGAGGTTAAGGAATGGTTGAGAAACCATCAAAATTTTCGCAAGTCTGATACTCGAAACCAATAACTACTATGGCCTAGGGCAAAAATACACTTACCATTGTAATCGGGCGGGTTTCTACTTTCAGATGCAACAGGAATTTCTCGAGTTCGTCAATCCGTTCGCGAGGTATGGGGGTTTGAAGTTAAGGAATGGTTGAGAAACCATCAAAATTTTCGCAAGTCTGATACTCGAAACCAATAACTGGAATGGCCTATGGGAAAAGTACACACACCATTGTAATCGGGCGAGTTTCTACTTTCAGATGCAACAAGAATTTCTCGAGTTCGTCAATCCGGTCGCGAGATATGGGAGTTAGAAGTTAAGGAACGGTTGAGAAACCATCAAAATTTTCGCTATTCTGATACTCGAAACCAATAACTGGAATGGCCTAGGGGAAAAGAACACACACCATTGCAATCGGGCGAGCTTCTACTTTCAGATGCAACTAGAATACCTCGAGTTCGTCAATCCGTTCGCGAGATATGGGAGTTTGAAGTTAAGGAATGGTTGAGAAACCATCAAAATTTTTGCAAGTCTGATACTCGAAACCAATAACTACAATGGCCTAGGGGGAAAGTACACACACCATTGTAATGGGGCGAGTTTCTACTTTCAGATGCAACAAGAATTTCTCGAGTTCGTCAATCCGTTCGCGAGATATGGGAGTTAGAAGTTAAGGAATGGATGAGAAACCATCAAAATTTTCGCAAGTTTGATACTCGAAACCAATAACTGGAATGCCCTAGGAGAAAAGTACACACACCATTGTAATCGGGCGAGTTTCTACTTTCTGATGCAACAGGAATTTCTCGAGTTCGTCAATCCGATCGCGAGATATGGGAGTTAGAAGTTAAGGAACGGTTGAGAAACCATCAAAATTTTCGCTATTCTGATACTCGAAACCAATAACTGGAATGGCCTAGGGGAAAAGAACACAAACCATTGTAATCGGGCGAGCTTCTACTTTCAGATGAAACAGGAATATCTCGAGTTCGTCAATCCGTTCGCGAGATATGGGGGTTTGAAGTTAAGGAATGGTTGAGAAACCATGAAAACTCTCGCAAGTCTGATACTCGAAACCAATAACTGGAATGTCCCAGGGGAAAAGTACACACACCATTGCAATTGGGCGAGCTTCTACTTTCAGATGAAACAGGAATATCTCGAGTTCGTCAACCCGTTCGCGAGATATGGGGGTTTGAAGTTAAGGAATGGTTGAGAAACCATCAAAATTTTCGCAAGTCTGATACTCGAAACCAATAACTGGAATGGCCTATGGGAAAAGTACACACACCACTGTAATCGGGCGAGTTTCTACTTTCAGATGCAACAGGAATTTCTCGAGTTCGTCAATCCGGTCGCGAGATATGGGGGTTTGAAGTTAAGGAATGGTTGAGAAACCATCAAAATTTTCGCAAGTCTGATACTCGAAACCAATAACTGGAATGGCCTATGGGAAAAGTACACACACCATTGTAATCGGGCGAGTTTCTACTTTCAGATGCAACAGGAATTTCTCGAGTTCGTCAATCCGGTCGCGAGATATGGGAGTTAGAAGTTAAGGAACGGTTGAGAAACCATCAAAATTTTCGCTATTCTGATACTCGAAACCAATAACTGGAATGGCCTAGGGGAAAAGAACACACACCATTGCAATCGGGCGAGCTTCTACTTTCAGATGCAACAGGAATTTCTCGAGTTCGTCAATCCGTTCGCGAGATATGGGGGTTTGAAGTTAAGGAATGGTTGAGAAACCATCAAAATTTTCGTAAGTCTGATACTCGAAACCAATAACTACTATGGCCTAGGGCAAAAATACACTTACCATTGTAATCGGGCGGGTTTCTACTTTCAGATGCAACAGGAATTTCTCGAGTTCGTCAATCCGTTCGCGAGATATGGGAGTTAGAATTTAAGGAATGGATGAGAAACCATCAAAATTTTCGCAAGTCTGATTCTTGAAACCAATAACTACTATGGCCTAGGGCAAAAATACACATACCATTGTAATGGGGCGAGTATCTGCTTTCAGATGCACCAGGAACTTCTCGAGTTCGTCAATCCGTTCGCGAGATATGGGAGTTTGAAGTTAAGGAATGGTTGAGAAACCATCAAAATTTTCGCAAGTTTGATACTCGAAACCAATAACTGGAATGCCCTAGGAGAAAAATACACACACCATTGTAATCGGGCGAGTTTCTACTTTCAGATGCAACAGGAATTTCTCGAGTTCGTCAATCCGGTCGCGAGATATGGGAGTTAGAAGTTAAGGAACGGTTGAGAAACCATCAAAATTTTCGCAAGTTTGATACTCGAAACCAATAACTGGAATGCCCTAGGAGAAAAATACACAGACCATTTTAATCGGGCGAGTTTCTACTTTCAGATGCAACAGGAATTTCTCGAGTTCGTCAATCCGGTCGCGAGATATGGGAGTTAGAAGTTAAGGAACGGTTGAGAAACCATCAAAATTTTCGCTATTCTGATACTCGAAACCAATAACTGGAATGGCCTAGGGGAAAAGAACACACACCATTGCAATCGGGCGAGCTTCTACTTTCAGATGCAACTGGAATACCTCGAGTTCGTCAATCCGTTCGCGAGATATGGGAGTTTGAATTTAAGGAATGGTTGAGAAACCATCAAAATTTTGGCAAGTCTGATACTCGAAACCAAAAACTACAATGGCCTAGGGGGAAAGTACACACACCATTGTAATGGGGCGAGTTTCTACTTTCAGATGCAACAAGAATTTCTCGAGTTCGTCAATCCGTTCGCGAGATATGGGAGTTAGAAGTTAAGGAATGGATGAGAAACCATCAAAATTTTCGTAAGTCTGATACTCGAAACCAATAACTACTATGGCCTAGGGCAAAAATACACTTACCATTGTAATCGGGCGGGTTTCTACTTTCAGATGCAACAGGAATTTCTCGAGTTCGTCAATCCGTTCGCGAGATATGGGAGTTAGAAGTTAAGGAATGGATGAGAAACCATCAAAATTTTCGCAAGTCTGATTCTTGAAACCAATAACTACTATGGCCTAGGGCAAAAATACACATACCATTGTAATCGGGCGAGTATCTGCTTTCAGATGCACCAGGAATTTCTCGAGTTCGTCAATCCGGTCGCGAGATATGGGAGTTAGAAGTTAAGGAACGGTTGAGAAACCATCAAAATTTTCGCTATTCTGATACTCGAAACCAATAACTGGAATGGCCTAGGGGAAAAGAACACACACCATTGCAATCGGGCGAGCTTCTACTTTCAGATGCAACAGGAATTTCTCGAGTTCGTCAATCCGTTCGCGAGATATGGGGGTTTGAAGTTAAGGAATGGTTGAGAAACCATCAAAATTTTCGTAAGTCTGATACTCGAAACCAATAACTACTATGGCCTAGGGCAAAAATACACTTACCATTGTAATCGGGCGGGTTTCTACTTTCAGATGCAACAGGAATTTCTCGAGTTCGTCAATCCGTTCGCGAGATATGGGAGTTAGAAGTTAAGGAATGGATGAGAAACCATCAAAATTTTCGCAAGTCTGATTCTTGAAACCAATAACTACTATGGCCTAGGGCAAAAATACACATACCATTGTAATCGGGCGAGTATCTGCTTTCAGATGCACCAGGAACTTCTCGAGTTCGTCAATCCGTTCGCGAGATATGGGAGTTTGAAGTTAAGGAATGGTTGAGAAACCATCAAAATTTTCGCAAGTTTGATACTCGAAACCAATAACTGGAATGCCCTAGGAGAAAAATACACACACCATTGTAATCGGGCGAGTTTCTACTTTCAGATGCAACAGGAATTTCTCGAGTTCGTCAATCCGGTCGCGAGATATGGGAGTTAGAAGTTAAGGAACGGTTGAGAAACCATCAAAATTTTCGCAAGTTTGATACTCGAAACCAATAACTGGAATGCCCTAGGAGAAAAATACACAGACCATTGTAATCGGGCGAGTTTCTACTTTCAGATGCAACAGGAATTTCTCGAGTTCGTCAATCCGGTCGCGAGATATGGGAGTTAGAAGTTAAGGAACGGTTGAGAAACCATCAAAATTTTCGCTATTCTGATACTCGAAACCAATAACTGGAATGGCCTAGGGGAAAAGAACACACACCATTGCAATCGGGCGAGCTTCTACTTTCAGATGCAAAAGGAATTTCTCGAGTTCGTCAATCCGTTCGCGAGATATGGGGGTTTGAAGTTAAGGAATGGTTGAGAAACCATCAAAATTTTCGTAAGTCTGATACTCGAAACCAATAAATACTATGGCCTAGGGCAAAAATACACTTACCATTGTAATCGGGCGGGTTTCTACTTTCAGATGCAACAGGAATTTCTCGAGTTCGTCAATCCGTTCGCGAGATATGGGAGTTAGACGTTAAGGAATGGTTGAGAAACCATCAAAATTTTCGCAAGTCTGATACTTGAAACCAATAACTACTATGGCCTAGGGCAAAAATACACTTACCATTGTAATCGGGCGGGTTTCTACTTTCAGATGTGACAGGAATTTCTCGAGATCGTCAATCCGTTCGCGAGATATGGGAGTTAGATGTTAAGGAATGGTTGAGAAACCATCAAAATTTTCGCAAGTCTGATACTCGAAACCAATAACTGGAATGGCCTATGGGAAAAGTACACACACCATTGTAATCGGGCGAGTTTCTACTTTCAGATGCAACAGGAATTTCTCGAGTTCGTCAATCCGGTCGCGAGATATGGGAGTTAGAAGTTAAGGAACGGTTGAGAAACCATCAAAATTTTCGCTATTCTGATACTCGAAACCAATAACTGGAATGGCCTAGGGGAAAAGAACACACACCATTGCAATCGGGCGAGCTTCTACTTTCAGATGAAACAGGAATATCTCGAGTTCGTCAATCCGTTCGCGAGATATGGGGGTTTGAAGTTAAGGAATGGTTGAGAAACCATCAAAATTTTCGCTATTCTGATACTCGAAACCAATAACTGGAATGGCCTAGGGGAAAAGAACACACACCATTGCAATCGGGCGAGCTTCTACTTTCAGATGCAAAAGGAATTTCTCGAGTTCGTCAATCCGTTCGCGAGATATGGGGGTTTGAAGTTAAGGAATGGTTGAGAAACCATCAAAATTTTCGTAAGTCTGATACTCGAAACCAATAAATACTATGGCCTAGGGCAAAAATACACTTACCATTGTAATCGGGCGGGTTTCTACTTTCAGATGCAACAGGAATTTCTCGAGTTCGTCAATCCGTTCGCGAGGTATGGGAGTTAGACGTTAAGGAATGGTTGAGAAACCATCAAAATTTTCGCAAGTCTGATACTTGAAACCAATAACTACTATGGCCTAGGGCAAAAATACACTTACCATTGTAATCGGGCGGGTTTCTACTTTCAGATGTGACAGGAATTTCTCGAGTTCGTCAATCCGTTCGCGAGATATGGGAGTTAGAAGTTAAGGAATGGATGAGAAACCATCAAAATTTTCGCAAGTCTGATACTCGAAACCAATAACTACTATGGCCTAGGGCAAAAATACACATACCATTGTAATCGGGCGAGTATCTGCTTTCAGATGCACCAGGAATTTCTCGAGTTCGTCAATCCGGTCGCGAGATATGGGAGTTAGAAGTTAAGGAACGGTTGAGAAACCATCAAAATTTTCGCTATTCTGATACTCGAAACCAATAACTGGAATGGCCTAGGGGAAAAGAACACACACCATTGCAATCGGGCGAGCTTCTACTTTCAGATGCAACAGGAATTTCTCGAGTTCGTCAATCCGTTCGCGAGATATGGGGGTTTGAAGTTAAGGAATGGTTGAGAAACCATCAAAATTTTCGTAAGTCTGATACTCGAAACCAATAACTACTATGGCCTAGGGCAAAAATACACTTACCATTGTAATCGGGCGGGTTTCTACTTTCAGATGCAACAGGAATTTCTCGAGTTCGTCAATCCGTTCGCGAGATATGGGAGTTAGAAGTTAAGGAATGGATGAGAAACCATCAAAATTTTCGCAAGTCTGATTCTTGAAACCAATAACTACTATGGCCTAGGGCAAAAATACACATACCATTGTAATCGGGCGAGTATCTGCTTTCAGATGCACCAGGAACTTCTCGAGTTCGTCAATCCGTTCGCGAGATATGGGAGTTTGAAGTTAAGGAATGGTTGAGAAACCATCAAAATTTTCGCAAGTTTGATACTCGAAACCAATAACTGGAATGCCCTAGGAGAAAAATACACACACCATTGTAATCGGGCGAGTTTCTACTTTCAGATGCAACAGGAATTTCTCGAGTTCGTCAATCCGGTCGCGAGATATGGGAGTTAGAAGTTAAGGAACGGTTGAGAAACCATCAAAATTTTCGCAAGTTTGATACTCGAAACCAATAACTGGAATGCCCTAGGAGAAAAATACACAGACCATTGTAATCGGGCGAGTTTCTACTTTCAGATGCAACAGGAATTTCTCGAGTTCGTCAATCCGGTCGCGAGATATGGGAGTTAGAAGTTAAGGAACGGTTGAGAAACCATCAAAATTTTCGCTATTCTGATACTCGAAACCAATAACTGGAATGGCCTAGGGGAAAAGAACACACACCATTGCAATCGGGCGAGCTTCTACTTTCAGATGCAAAAGGAATTTCTCGAGTTCGTCAATCCGTTCGCGAGATATGGGGGTTTGAAGTTAAGGAATGGTTGAGAAACCATCAAAATTTTCGTAAGTCTGATACTCGAAACCAATAAATACTATGGCCTAGGGCAAAAATACACTTACCATTGTAATCGGGCGGGTTTCTACTTTCAGATGCAACAGGAATTTCTCGAGTTCGTCAATCCGTTCGCGAGATATGGGAGTTAGACGTTAAGGAATGGTTGAGAAACCATCAAAATTTTCGCAAGTCTGATACTTGAAACCAATAACTACTATGGCCTAGGGCAAAAATACACTTACCATTGTAATCGGGCGGGTTTCTACTTTCAGATGTGACAGGAATTTCTCGAGATCGTCAATCCGTTCGCGAGATATGGGAGTTAGATGTTAAGGAATGGTTGAGAAACCATCAAAATTTTCGCAAGTCTGATACTCGAAACCAATAACTGGAATGGCCTATGGGAAAAGTACACACACCATTGTAATCGGGCGAGTTTCTACTTTCTTCAGATGCAACAGGAATTTCTCGAGTTCGTCAATCCGGTCGCGAGATATGGGAGTTAGAAGTTAAGGAACGGTTGAGAAACCATCAAAATTTTCGCTATTCTGATACTCGAAACCAATAACTGGAATGGCCTAGGGGAAAAGAACACACACCATTGCAATCGGGCGAGCTTCTACTTTCAGATGAAACAGGAATATCTCGAGTTCGTCAATCCGTTCGCGAGATATGGGGGTTTGAAGTTAAGGAATGGTTGAGAAACCATCAAAATTTTCGCTATTCTGATACTCGAAACCAATAACTGGAATGGCCTAGGGGAAAAGAACACACACCATTGCAATCGGGCGAGCTTCTACTTTCAGATGCAAAAGGAATTTTCTCGAGTTCGTCAATCCGTTCGCGAGATATGGGGGTTTGAAGTTAAGGAATGGTTGAGAAACCATCAAAATTTTCGTAAGTCTGATACTCGAAACCAATAAATACTATGGCCTAGGGCAAAAATACACTTACCATTGTAATCGGGCGGGTTTCTACTTTCAGATGCAACAGGAATTTCTCGAGTTCGTCAATCCGTTCGCGAGGTATGGGAGTTAGACGTTAAGGAATGGTTGAGAAACCATCAAAATTTTCGCAAGTCTGATACTTGAAACCAATAACTACTATGGCCTAGGGCAAAAATACACTTACCATTGTAATCGGGCGGGTTTCTACTTTCAGATGTGACAGGAATTTCTCGAGTTCGTCAATCCGTTCGCGAGATATGGGAGTTAGATGTTAAGGAATGGTTGAGAAACCATCAAAATTTTCGCAAGTCTGATACTCGAAACCAATAACTGGAATGGCCTATGGGAAAAGTACACACACCATTGTAATCGGGCGAGTTTCTACTTTCAGATGCAACAGGAATTTCTCGAGTTCGTCAATCCGGTCGCGAGATATGGGAGTTAGAAGTTAAGGAACGGTTGAGAAACCATCAAAATTTTCGCTATTCTGATACTCGAAACCAATAACTGGAATGGCCTAGGGGAAAAGAACACACACCATTGCAATCGGGCGAGCTTCTACTTTCAGATGAAACAGGAATATCTCGAGTTCGTCAATCCGTTCGCGAGATATGGGGGTTTGAAGTTAAGGAATGGTTGAGAAACCATGAAAACTCTCGCAAGTCTGATACTCGAAACCAATAACTGGAATGGCCTAGGGGAAAAGAACACACACCATTGCAATCGGGCGAGCTTCTACTTTCAGATGCAACAGGAATTTCTCGAGTTCGTCAATCCGTTCGCGAGATATGGGGGTTTGAAGTTAAGGAATGGTTGAGAAACCATCAAAATTTTCGTAAGTCTGATACTCGAAACCAATAACTACTATGGCCTAGGGCAAAAATACACTTACCATTGTAATCGGGCGGGTTTCTACTTTCAGATGCAACAGGAATTTCTCGAGTTCGTCAATCCGTTCGCGAGATATGGGAGTTAGAATTTAAGGAATGGATGAGAAACCATCAAAATTTTCGCAAGTCTGATTCTTGAAACCAATAACTACTATGGCCTAGGGCAAAAATACACATACCATTGTAATGGGGCGAGTATCTGCTTTCAGATGCACCAGGAACTTCTCGAGTTCGTCAATCCGTTCGCGAGATATGGGAGTTTGAAGTTAAGGAATGGTTGAGAAACCATCAAAATTTTCGCAAGTTTGATACTCGAAACCAATAACTGGAATGCCCTAGCAGAAAAATACACACACCATTGTAATCGGGCGAGTTTCTACTTTCAGATGCAACAGGAATTTCTCGAGTTCGTCAATCCGGTCGCGAGATACGGGAGTTAGAAGTTAAGGAACGGTTGAGAAACCATCAAAATTTTCGCAAGTTTGATACTCGAAACCAATAACTGGAATGCCCTAGGAGAAAAATACACACACCATTGTAATCGGGCGAGTTTCTACTTTCAGATGCAACAGGAATTTCTCGAGTTCGTCAATCCGGTCGCGAGATATGGGAGTTAGAAGTTAAGGAACGGTTGAGAAACCATCAAAATTTTCGCTATTCTGATACTCGAAACCAATAACTGGAATGGCATAGGGGAAAAGAACACACACCATTGCAATCGGGCGAGCTTCTACTTTCAGATGCAACTGGAATACCTCGAGTTCGTCAATCCGTTCGCGAGATATGGGAGTTTGAATTTAAGGAATGGTTGAGAAACCATCAAAATTTTGGCAAGTCTGATACTCGAAACCAATAACTACAATTGCCTAGGGGGAAAGTACACACACCATTGTAATGGGGCGAGTTTCTACTTTCAGATGCAACAAGAATTTCTCGAGTTCGTCAATCCGTTCGCGAGATATGGGAGTTAGAAGTGAAGGAATGGATGAGAAACCATCAAAATTTTCGTAAGTCTGATACTCGAAACCAATAACTACTATGGCCTAGGGCAAAAATACACTTACCATTGTAATCGGGCGGGTTTCTACTTTCAGATGCAACAGGAATTTCTCGAGTTCGTCAATCCGTTCGCGAGATATGGGAGTTAGAAGTTAAGGAATGGATGAGAAACCATCAAAATTTTCGCAAGTCTGATTCTTGAAACCAATAACTACTATGGCCTAGGGCAAAAATACACATACCATTGTAATCGGGCGAGTATCTGCTTTCAGATGCACCAGGAACTTCTCGAGTTCGTCACTCCGTTCGCGAGATATGGGAGTTTGAAGTTAAGGAATGGTTGAGAAACCATCAAAATTTTCGCAAGTTTGATACTCGAAACCAATAACTGGAATGCCCTAGGAGAAAAATACACACACCATTGCAATTGGGCGAGCTTCTACTTTCAGATGAAACAGGAATATCTCGAGTTCGTCAACCCGTTCGCGAGATATGGGGGTTTGAAGTTAAGGAATGGTTGAGAAACCATCAAAATTTTCGCAAGTCTGATACTCGAAACCAATAACTGGAATGGCCTATGGGAAAAGTACACACACCATTGTAATCGGGCGAGTTTCTACTTTCAGATGCAACAGGAATTTCTCGAGTTCGTCAATCCGGTCGCGAGATATGGGAGTTAGAAGTTAAGGAACGGTTGAGAAACCATCAAAATTTTCGCTATTCTGATACTCGAAACCAATAACTGGAATGGCCTAGGGGAAAAGAACACACACCATTGCAATCGGGCGAGCTTCTACTTTCAGATGCAACAGGAATTTCTCGAGTTCGTCAATCCGTTCGCGAGATATGGGGGTTTGAAGTTAAGGAATGGTTGAGAAACCATCAAAATTTTCGTAAGTCTGATACTCGAAACCAATAACTACTATGGCCTAGGGCAAAAATACACTTACCATTGTAATCGGGCGGGTTTCTACTTTCAGATGCAACAGGAATTTCTCGAGTTCGTCAATCCGTTCGCGAGATATGGGAGTTAGAAGTTAAGGAATGGATGAGAAACCATCAAAATTTTCGCAAGTCTGATTCTTGAAACCAATAACTACTATGGCCTAGGGCAAAAATACACATACCATTGTAATCGGGCGAGTATCTGCTTTCAGATGCACCAGGAACTTCTCGAGTTCGTCAATCCGTTCGCGAGATATGGGAGTTTGAAGTTAAGGAATGGTTGAGAAACCATCAAAATTTTCGCAAGTTTGATACTCGAAACCAATAACTGGAATGCCCTAGGAGAAAAATACACACACCATTGTAATCGGGCGAGTTTCTACTTTCAGATGCAACAGGAATTTCTCGAGTTCGTCAATCCGGTCGCGAGATATGGGAGTTAGAAGTTAAGGAACGGTTGAGAAACCATCAAAATTTTCGCAAGTTTGATACTCGAAACCAATAACTGGAATCCCCTAGGAGAAAAATACACAGACCATTGTAATCGGGCGAGTTTCTACTTTCAGATGCAACAGGAATTTCTCGAGTTCGTCAATCCGGTCGCGAGATATGGGAGTTAGAAGTTAAGGAACGGTTGAGAAACCATCAAAATTTTCGCTATTCTGATACTCGAAACCAATAACTGGAATGGCCTAGGGGAAAAAAACACACACCATTGCAATCGGGCGAGCTTCTACTTTCAGATGCAAAAGGAATTTCTCGAGTTCGTCAATCCGTTCGCGAGATATGGGGGTTTGAAGTTAAGGAATGGTTGAGAAACCATCAAAATTTTCGTAAGTCTGATACTCGAAACCAATAAATACTATGGCCTAGGGCAAAAATACACTTACCATTGTAATCGGGCGGGTTTCTACTTTCAGATGCAACAGGAATTTCTCGAGTTCGTCAATCCGTTCGCGAGATATGGGAGTTAGACGTTAAGGAATGGTTGAGAAACCATCAAAATTTTCGCAAGTCTGATACTTGAAACCAATAACTACTATGGCCTAGGGCAAAAATACACTTACCATTGTAATCGGGCGGGTTTCTACTTTCAGATGTGACAGGAATTTCTCGAGTTCGTCAATCCGTTCGCGAGATATGGGAGTTAGATGTTAAGGAATGGTTGAGAAACCATCAAAATTTTCGCAAGTCTGATACTCGAAACCAATAACTGGAATGGCCTATGGGAAAAGTACACACACCATTGTAATCGGGCGAGTTTCTACTTTCAGATGCAACAGGAATTTCTCGAGTTCGTCAATCCGGTCGCGAGATATGGGAGTTAGAAGTTAAGGAACGGTTGAGAAACCATCAAAATTTTCGCTATTCTGATACTCGAAACCAATAACTGGAATGGCCTAGGGGAAAAGAACACACACCATTGCAATCGGGCGAGCTTCTACTTTCAGATGAAACAGGAATATCTCGAGTTCGTCAATCCGTTCGCGAGATATGGGGGTTTGAAGTTAAGGAATGGTTGAGAAACCATGAAAACTCTCGCAAGTCTGATACTCGAAACCAATAACTGGAATGGCCTAGGGGAAAAGAACACACACCATTGCAATCGGGCGAGCTTCTACTTTCAGATGCAACAGGAATTTCTCGAGTTCGTCAATCCGTTCGCGAGATATGGGGGTTTGAAGTTAAGGAATGGTTGAGAAACCATCAAAATTTTCGTAAGTCTGATACTCGAAACCAATAACTACTATGGCCTAGGGCAAAAATACACTTACCATTGTAATCGGGCGGGTTTCTACTTTCAGATGCAACAGGAATTTCTCGAGTTCGTCAATCCGTTCGCGAGATATGGGAGTTAGAATTTAAGGAATGGATGAGAAACCATCAAAATTTTCGCAAGTCTGATTCTTGAAACCAATAACTACTATGGCCTAGGGCAAAAATACACATACCATTGTAATGGGGCGAGTATCTGCTTTCAGATGCACCAGGAACTTCTCGAGTTCGTCAATCCGTTCGCGAGATATGGGTGTTTGAAGTTAAGGAATGGTTGAGAAACCATCAAAATTTTCGCAAGTTTGATACTCGAAACCAATAACTGGAATGCCCTAGGAGAAAAATACACACACCATTGTAATCGGGCGAGTTTCTACTTTCAGATGCAACAGGAATTTCTCGAGTTCGTCAATCCGTTCGCGAGATATGGGAGTTAGAAGTTAAGGAATGGATGAGAAACCATCAAAATTTTCGCAAGTTTGATACTCGAAACCAATAACTGGAATGCCCTAGGAGAAAAATACACACACCATTGTAATCGGGCGAGTTTCTACTTTCAGATGCAACAGGAATTTCTCGAGTTCGTCAATCCGGTCGCGAGATATGGGAGTTAGAAGTTAAGGAACGGTTGAGAAACCATCAAAATTTCCGCAAGTTTGATACTCGAAACCAATAACTGGAATGCCCTAGGAGCAAAATACACAGACCATTGTAATCGGGCGAGTTTCTACTTTCAGATGCAACAGGAATTTCTCGAGTTCGTCAATCCGGTCGCGAGATATGGGAGTTAGAAGTTAAGGAACGGTTGAGAAACCATCAAAATTTTCGCTATTCTGATACTCGAAACCAATAACTGGAATGGCCTAGGGGAAAAGAACACACACCATTGCAATCGGGCGAGCTTCTACTTTCAGATGCAACTGGAATACCTCGAGTTCGTCAATCCGTTCGCGAGATATGGGAGTTTGAATTTAAGGAATGGTTGAGAAACCATCAAAATTTTGGCAAGTCTGATACTCGAAACCAATAACTACAATGGCCTAGGGGGAAAGTACACACACCATTGTAATGGGGCGAGTTTCTACTTTCAGATGCAACAAGAATTTCTCGAGTTCGTCAATCCGTTCGCGAGATATGGGAGTTAGAAGTTAAGGAATGGATGAGAAACCATCAAAATTTTCGCAAGTTTGATACTCGAAACCAATAACTGGAATGCCCTAGGAGAAAAGTACACACACCATTGTATTCGGGCGAGTTTCTACTTACAGATGCAACAGGAATTTCTCGAGTTCGTCAATCCGATCGCGAGATATGGGAGTTAGAAGTTAAGGAACGGTTGAGAAACCATCAAAATTTTCGCTATTCTGATACTCGAAACCAATAACTGGAATGGCCTAGGGGAAAAGAACACACACCATTGCAATTGGGCGAGCTTCTACTTTCAGATGAAACAGGAATATCTCGAGTTCGTCAACCCGTTCGCGAGATATGGGGGTTTGAAGTTAAGGAATGGTTGAGAAACCATCAAAATTTTCGCAAGTCTGATACTCGAAACCAATAACTGGAATGGCCTATGGGAAAAGTACACACACCATTGTAATCGGGCGAGTTTCTACTTTCAGATGCAACAGGAATTTCTCGAGTTCGTCAATCCGGTCGCGAGATATGGGAGTTAGAAGTTAAGGAACGGTTGAGATACCATCAAAATTTTCGCTATTCTGATACTCGAAACCAATAACTGGAATGGCCTAGGGGAAAAGAACACACACCATTGCAATCGGGCGAGCTTCTACTTTCAGATGCAACAGGAATTTCTCGAGTTCGTCAATCCGTTCGCGAGGTATGGGGGTTTGAAGTTAAGGAATGGTTGAGAAACCATCAAAATTTTCGTAAGTCTGATACTCGAAACCAATAACTACTATGGCCTAGGGCAAAAATACACTTACCATTGTAATCGGGCGGGTTTCTACTTTCAGATGCAACAGGAATTTCTCGAGTTCGTCAATCCGTTCGCGAGATATGGGAGTTAGAAGTTAAGGAATGGATGAGAAACCATCAAAATTTTCGCAAGTCTGATTCTTGAAACCAATAACTACTATGGCCTAGGGCAAAAATACACATACCATTGTAATCGGGCGAGTATCTGCTTTCAGATGCACCAGGAACTTCTCGAGTTCGTCAATCCGTTCGCGAGATATGGGAGTTTGAAGTTAAGGAATGGTTGAGAAACCATCAAAATTTTCGCAAGTTTGATACTCGAAACCAATAACTGGAATGCCCTAGGAGAAAAATACACACACCATTGTAATCGGGCGAGTTTCTACTTTCAGATGCAACAGGAATTTCTCGAGTTCGTCAATCCGGTCGCGAGATATGGGAGTTAGAAGTTAAGGAACGGTTGAGAAACCATCAAAATTTTCGCTATTCTGATACTCGAAACCAATAACTGGAATGGCCTAGGGGAAAAGAACACACACCATTGCAATCGGGCGAGCTTCTACTTTCAGATGCAACAGGAATTTCTCGAGTTCGTCAATCCGTTCGCGAGATATGGGTGTTTGAAGTTAAGGAATGGTTGAGAAACCATCAAAATTTTCGTAAGTCTGATACTCGAAACCAATAACTACTATGGCCTAGGGCAAAAATACACTTACCATTGTAATCGGGCGGGTTTCTACTTTCAGATGCAACAGGAATTTCTCGAGTTCGTCAATCCGTTCGCGAGATATGGGAGTTAGACGTTAAGGAATGGTTGAGAAACCATCAAAATTTTCGCAAGTCTGATACTTCAAACCAATAACTACTATGGCCTAGGGCAAAAATACACTTACCATTGTAATCGGGCGGGTTTCTACTTTCAGATGTGACAGGAATTTCTCGAGTTCGTCAATCCGTTCGCGAGATATGGGAGTTAGATGTTAAGGAATGGTTGAGAAACCATCAAAATTTTCGCAAGTCTGATACTCGAAACCAATAACTGGAATGGCCTATGGGAAAAGTACACACACCATTGTAATCGGGCGAGTTTCTACTTTCAGATGCAACAGGAATTTCTCGAGTTCGTCAATCCGGTCGCGAGATATGGGAGTTAGAAGTTAAGGAACGGTTGAGAAACCATCAAAATTTTCGCAAGTTTGATACTCGAAACCAATAACTGGAATGGCCTAGGGGAAAAGAACACACACCATTGCAATCGGGCGAGCTTCTACTTTCAGATGAAACAGGAATATCTCGAGTTCGTCAATCCGTTCGCGAGATATGGGGGTTTGAAGTTAAGGAATGGTTGAGAAACCATGAAAACTCTCGCAAGTCTGATACTCGAAACCAATAACTGGAATGGCCCAGGGGAAAAGTACACACACCATTGCAATTGGGCGAGCTTCTACTTTCAAATGAAACAGGAATATCCCGAGTTCGTCAACCCGTTCGCGAGATATGGGGGTTAGAAGTTAAGGAACGGTTGAGAAACCATCAAAATTTTCGCTATTCTGATACTCGAAACCAATAACTGGAATGGCCTAGGGGAAAAGTACACACACCATTGTAATGGGGCGAGTTTCTACTTTCAGATGCAACAAGAATTTCTCGAGTTCGTCAATCCGTTCGCGAGATATGGGAGTTAGAAATTAAGGAATGGATGAGAAACCATCAAAATTTTCGCAAGTCTGATTCTTGAAACCAATAACTACTATGGCCTAGGGCAAAAATACACATACCATTGCAATCGGGCGAGTATCTGCTTTCAGATGCACCAGGAACTTCTCGAGTTCGTCAATCCGTTCGCGAGATATGGGAGTTTGAAGTTAAGGAATGGTTGAGAAACCATCAAAATTTTCGCAAGTTTGATACTCGAAACCAATAACTGGAATGCCCTAGGAGAAAAATACACACACCATTGTAATCGGGCGAGCTTCTACTTTCAGATGCAACAGGAATTTCTCGAGTTCGTCAATCCGTTCGCGAGATATGGGGGTTTGAAGTTAAGGAATGGTTGAGAAACCATCAAAATTTTCGCAAGTCTGATACTCGAAACCAATAACTACCATGGCCTAGGGCAAAAATACACTTACCATTGCAATCGGGCGGGTTTCTACTTTCAGATGCAACAGGAATTTCTCGATGTCGTCAATCCGTTCGCGAGATATGGGAGTTAGACGTTAAGGAATGGTTGAGAAACCATCAAAATTTTCGCAAGTCTGATACTTGAAACCAATAACTACTATGGCCTAGGGCAAAAATACACTTACCATTGTAATCGGGCGGGTTTCTACTTTCAGATGCAACAGGAATTTCTCGAGTTCGTCAATCCGTTCGCGAGATATGGGAGTTTGAAGTTAAGGAATGGTTGAGAAACCATCAAAATTTTCGCAATTCTGATACTCGAAACCAATAACTGGAATGGCCTAGGGGAAAAGTACACACACCATTGCAATTGGGCGAGCTTCTACTTTCAGATGAAACAGGAATATCTCGAGTTCGTCAATCCGGTCGCGAGATATGGGAGTTAGAAGTTAAGGAACGGTTGAGAAACCATCGAAATTTTCGCTATTCTGATACTCGAAACCAATAACTGGAATGGCCTAGGGGAAAAGAACACACACCATTGCAATCGGGCGAGCTTCTACTTTCAGATGAAACAGGAATATCTCGAGTTCGTCAACCCGTTCGCGACATATGGGGGTTTGAGGTTAAGGAATGGTTGAGAAACCATCAAAATTTTCGCAAGTCTGATACTCGAAGCCAATAACTACTATGGCCTAGGGGAAAAATACACTTACCATTGTAATCGGGCGGGTTTCTACTTTCAGATGCAACAGGAATTTCTCGAGTTCGTCAATCCGTTCGCGAGATATGGGAGTTTGAAGTTAAGGAATGGTTGAGAAACCATCAAAATTTTCGCAATTCTGATACTCGAAACCAATAACTGGAATGGCCTAGGGGAAAAGTACACACACCATTGTAATCGGGCGAGTTTCTACTTTCAGATGCAACAGGAATTTCTCGAGTTCGTCAATCCGGTCGCGAGATATGGGAGTTAGAAGTTAAGGAGTGGTTGAGAAACCATGAAAACTCTCGCAAGTCTGATACTCGAAACCAATAACTGGAATGGCCCAGGGGAAAAGTACACACACCATTGCAATTGGGCGAGCTTCTACTTTCAGATGAAACAGGAATATCTCGACTTCGTCAATCCGGTCGCGAGATATGGGAGTTAGAAGTTAAGGAACGGTTGAGAAACCATGAAAACTCTCGCAAGTCTGATACTCGAAACCAATAACTGGAATGGCCCAGGGGAAAAGTACACACACCATTGCAATTGGGCGAGCTTCTACTTTCAGATGAAACAGGAATATCTCGAGTTCGTCAACCCGTTCGCGAGATATGGGGGTTTGAGGTTAAGGAATGGTTGAGAAACCATCAAAATTTTCGCAAGTCTGATACTCGAAACCAATAACTACTATGGCCTAGGGCAAAAATACACTTTCCATTGTAATCGGGCGGGTTTCTACTTTCAGATGCAACAGGAAATTCTCGAGTTCGTCAATCCGTTCGCGAGATATGGGAGTTAGACGTTAAGGAATGGTTGAGAAACCATCAAAATTTTCGCAAGTCTGTCACTTGAAACCAATAACTACCATGGCCTAGGGCAAAAATACACTTACCATTGTAATCGGGCGGGTTTCTACTTTCAGATGCAACAGGAATTTCTCGATGTCGTCAATCCGATCGCGAGATATGGGAGTTAGACGTTAAGGAATGGTTGAGAAACCATCAAAATTTTCGCAAGTCTGATACTTGAAACCAATAACTACTATGGCCTAGGGCAAAAATACACTTACCATTGTAATCGGGCGGGTTTCTACTTTCAGATGCAACAGGAATTTCTCGTGTTCGTCAATCCGTTCGCGAGATATGGGAGTTTGAAGTTAAGGAATGGTTGAGAAACCATCAAAATTTTCGCAATTCTGATACTCGAAACCAATAACTGGAATGGCCTAGGGGAAAAGTACACACACCATTGCAATTGGGCGAGCTTCTACTTTCAGATGAAACAGGAATATCTCGAGTTCGTCAATCCGGTCGCGAGATATGGGAGTTAGAAGTTAAGGAACGGTTGAGAAACCATCGAAATTTTCGCTATTCTGATACTCGAAACCAATAACTGGAATGGCCTAGGGGAAAAGAACACACACCATTGCAATCGGGCGAGCTTCTACTTTCAGATGAAACAGGAATATCTCGAGTTCGTCAACCCGTTCGCGACATATGGGGGTTTGAGGTTAAGGAATGGTTGAGAAACCATCAAAATTTTCGCAAGTCTGATACTCGAAACCAATAACTACTATGGCCTAGGGGAAAAATACACTTACCATTGTAATCGGGCGAGTTTCTACTTTCAGATGCAACAGGAATTTCTCGAGTTCGTCAATCCGGTCGCGAGATATGGGAGTTAGAAGTTAAGGAATGGTTGAGAAACCATGAAAACTCTCGCAAGTCTGATACTCGAAACCAATAACTGGAATGGCCCAGGGGAAAAGTACACACACCATTGCAATTGGGCGAGCTTCTACTTTCAGATGAAACAGGAATATCTCGACTTCGTCAATCCGGTCGCGAGATATGGGAGTTAGAAGTTAAGGAACGGTTGAGAAACCATGAAAACTCTCGCAAGTCTGATACTCGAAACCAATAACTGGAATGGCCCAGGGGAAAAGTACACACACCATTGCAATTGGGCGAGCTTCTACTTTCAGATGAAACAGGAATATCTCGAGTTCGTCAACCCGTTCGCGAGATATGGGGGTTTGAGGTTAAGGAATGGTTGAGAAACCATCAAAATTTTCGCAAGTCTGATACTCGAAACCAATAACTACTATGGCCTAGGGCAAAAATACACTTTCCATTGTAATCGGGCGGGTTTCTACTTTCAGATGCAACAGGAAATTCTCGAGTTCGTCAATCCGTTCGCGAGATATGGGAGTTAGACGTTAAGGAATGGTTGAGAAACCATCAAAATTTTCGCAAGTCTGACACTTGAAACCAATAACTACTATGGCCTAGAGCAAAAATACACATACCATTGTAATCGGGCGAGTATCTGCTTTCAGATGCACCAGGAACTTCTCGAGTTCGACAATCCGTTCGCGAGATATGGGAGTTTGAAGTTAAGGAATGGTTGAGAAACTATCAAAATTTTCGCAAGTGTGATAATCGAAACCAATAACTGTAATGGCCTACGGGAAAAGTACACGCACCATTGTAATGGGGCGAGTTCCTACTTTCCGATGCAATAGGAATTTCTTGAGTTCGGCAATCCGTTCGCGAGATATGGGAGTGTGAAGTTAAGGAATGGTTGAGAAACCATCAAAATTTTCGCAAGTCTGATACTTGAAACCAATAACTACTATGGCCTAGGGCAAAAATACACATACCATTGTAATCAGGCGAGTATCTGCTTTCAGATGCACCAGGAACTTCTCGAGTGCGTCAATCCGTTCGCGAGATATGGGAGTTTGAAGTTAAGGAATGGTTGAGAAACCATCAAAATTTTCGCAATTCTGATACTCGAAACCAATAACTGGAATGGCCTAGGGGAAAAGTACACACACCATTGTAATGGGGCGAGTTTCTACTTTCAGATGCAACAAGAATTTCTCGAGTTCGTCAATCCGTTCGCGAGATATGGGAGTTAGAAATTAAGGAATGGATGAGAAACCATCAAAATTTTCGCAAGTCTGATTCTTGAAACCAATAACTACTATGGCCTAGGGCAAAAATACACATACCATTGTAATCGGGCGAGTATCTGCTTTCAGATGCACCAGGAACTTCTCGAGTTCGTCAATCCGTTCGCGAGATATGGGAGTTTGAAGTTAAGGAATGGTTGAGAAACCATCAAAATTTTCGCAAGTTTGATACTCGAAACCAATAACTGGAATGCCCTAGGAGAAAAATACACACACCATTGTAATCGGGCGAGCTTCTACTTTCAGATGCAACAGGAATTTCTCGAGTTCGTCAATCCGTTCGCGAGATATGGGGGTTTGAAGTTAAGGAATGGTTGAGAAACCATCAAAATTTTCGCAAGTCTGATACTCGAAACCAATAACTACCATGGCCTAGGGCAAAAATACACTTACCATTGTAATCGGGCGGGTTTCTACTTTCAGATGCAACAGGAATTTCTCGATGTCGTCAATCCGTTCGCGAGATATGGGAGTTAGACGTTAAGGAATGGTTGAGAAACCATCAAAATTTTCGCAAGTCTGATACTTGAAACCAATAACTACTATGGCCTAGGGCAAAAATACACATACCATTGTAATCGGGCGAATATCTGCTTTCAGATGCACCAGGAACTTCTCGAGTTCGTCAATCCGTTCGCGAGATATGGGAGTTTGAAGTTAAGGAATGGTTGAGAAACCATCAAAATTTTCGCAAGTTTGATACTCGAAACCAATAACTGGAATGCCCTAGGAGAAAAATACACACACCATTGTAATCGGGCGAGCTTCTACTTTCAGATGCAACAGGAATTTCTCGAGTTCGTCAATCCGTTCGCGAGATATGGGGGTTTGAAGTTAAGGAATGGTTGAGAAACCATCAAAATTTTCGCAAGTCTGATACTCGAAACCAATAACTACTATGGCCTAGGGCAAAAATACACTTACCATTGTAATCGGGCGGGTTTCTACTTTCAGATGCAACAGGAATTTCTCGAGGTCGTCAATCCGTTCGCGAGATATGGGAGTTAGACGTTAAGGAATGGTTGAGAAACCATCAAAATTTTCGCAAGTCTGATACTCGAAACCAATAACTACTATGGCCTAGGGCAAAAATACACTTTCCATTGTAATCGGGCGGGTTTCTACTTTCAGATGCAACAGGAAATTCTCGAGTTCGTCAATCCGTTCGCGAGATATGGGAGTTAGACGTTAAGGAATGGTTGAGAAACCATCAAAATTTTCGCAAGTCTGACACTTGAAACCAATAACTACTATGGCCTAGAGCAAAAATACACATACCATTGTAATCGGGCGAGTATCTGCTTTCAGATGCACCAGGAACTTCTCGAGTTCGACAATCCGTTCGCGAGATATGGGAGTTTGAAGTTAAGGAATGGTTGAGAAACTATCAAAATTTTCGCAAGTGTGATAATCGAAACCAATAACTGTAATGGCCTACGGGAAAAGTACACGCACCATTGTAATGGGGCGAGTTCCTACTTTCCGATGCAATAGGAATTTCTTGAGTTCGGCAATCCGTTCGCGAGATATGGGAGTGTGAAGTTAAGGAATGGTTGAGAAACCATCAAAATTTTCGCAAGTCTGATACTTGAAACCAATAACTACTATGGCCTAGGGCAAAAATACACATACCATTGTAATCAGGCGAGTATCTGCTTTCAGATGCACCAGGAACTTCTCGAGTGCGTCAATCCGTTCGCGAGATATGGGAGTTTGAAGTTAAGGAATGGTTGAGAAACCATCAAAATTTTCGCAATTCTGATACTCGAAACCAATAACTGGAATGGCCTAGGGGAAAAGTACACACACCATTGTAATGGGGCGAGTTTCTACTTTCAGATGCAACAAGAATTTCTCGAGTTCGTCAATCCGTTCGCGAGATATGGGAGTTAGAAATTAAGGAATGGATGAGAAACCATCAAAATTTTCGCAAGTCTGATTCTTGAAACCAATAACTACTATGGCCTAGGGCAAAAATACACATACCATTGTAATCGGGCGAGTATCTGCTTTCAGATGCACCAGGAACTTCTCGAGTTCGTCAATCCGTTCGCGAGATATGGGAGTTTGAAGTTAAGGAATGGTTGAGAAACCATCAAAATTTTCGCAAGTTTGATACTCGAAACCAATAACTGGAATGCCCTAGGAGAAAAATACACACACCATTGTAATCGGGCGAGCTTCTACTTTCAGATGCAACAGGAATTTCTCGAGTTCGTCAATCCGTTCGCGAGATATGGGGGTTTGAAGTTAAGGAATGGTTGAGAAACCATCAAAATTTTCGCAAGTCTGATACTCGAAACCAATAACTACCATGGCCTAGGGCAAAAATACACTTACCATTGTAATCGGGCGGGTTTCTACTTTCAGATGCAACAGGAATTTCTCGATGTCGTCAATCCGTTCGCGAGATATGGGAGTTAGACGTTAAGGAATGGTTGAGAAACCATCAAAATTTTCGCAAGTCTGATACTTGAAACCAATAACTACTATGGCCTAGGGCAAAAATACACATACCATTGTAATCGGGCGAATATCTGCTTTCAGATGCACCAGGAACTTCTCGAGTTCGTCAATCCGTTCGCGAGATATGGGAGTTTGAAGTTAAGGAATGGTTGAGAAACCATCAAAATTTTCGCAAGTTTGATACTCGAAACCAATAACTGGAATGCCCTAGGAGAAAAATACACACACCATTGTAATCGGGCGAGCTTCTACTTTCAGATGCAACAGGAATTTCTCGAGTTCGTCAATCCGTTCGCGAGATATGGGGGTTTGAAGTTAAGGAATGGTTGAGAAACCATCAAAATTTTCGCAAGTCTGATACTCGAAACCAATAACTACTATGGCCTAGGGCAAAAATACACTTACCATTGTAATCGGGCGGGTTTCTACTTTCAGATGCAACAGGAATTTCTCGAGGTCGTCAATCCGTTCGCGAGATATGGGAGTTAGACGTTAAGGAATGGTTGAGAAACCATCAAAATTTTCGCAAGTCTGATACTTGAAACCAATAACTACTATGGCCTAGGGCAAAAATACACATACCATTGTAATCGGGCGAGTATCTGCTTTCAGATGCACCAGGAACTTCTCGAGTTCGTCAATCCGTTCGCAAGATATGGGGGTTTGAAGTTAAGGAATGGTTGAGAAACCATGAAAACTCTCGCAAGTCTGATACTCGAAACCAATAACTGGAATGGCCCAGGGGAAAAGTACACACACCATTGTAATCGGGCGAGTTTCAACTTTCAGATGCAACAGGAATTTCTCGAGTTCGTCAATCCGGTCGCGAGATATGGGAGTTAGAAGTTAAGGAACGGTTGAGAAACCATCAAAATTTTCGCAAGTCTGATTCTCGAAACCAATAACTGGAATGGCCTAAGGGAAAAGTACACACACCATTGTAATCGGGCGAGTTTCTACTTTCAGATGCAACAGGAATATCTCGAGTTCGTCAATCCGTTCGCGAGATATGGGAGTTTGAAGTTAAGGAATGGATGAGAAACCATCAAAACTTTCGCAAGTCTGATACTTGAAACCAATAACTACTATGGCCAAGGGCAAAAATACACATACCATTGTAATCGGGCGAGTATCTGCTTTCAGATGCACCAGGAACTTCTCGAGTTCGTCAATTTGTTCGCGAGATATGGGAGTTTGAAGTTAAGGAATGGTTGAGAAACCATCAAAATTTTCGCAAGTTTGATACTCGAAACCAGTAACTGGAATGCCCTAGGAGAAAAGTACACACACCATTGTAATCGGGCGAGTTTCTACTTTCAGATGCAACAGGAATTTCTCGAGTTCGTCATTCCGGTCGCGAGATATGGGAGTTAGAAGTTAAGGAACGGTTGAGAAACCATCAAAATTTTCGCTATTCTGATACTCGAAACCAATAACTGGAATGGCCTAGGGCAAAAATACACTTACCATTGTAATCGGGCGGGTTTCTACTTTCCGATGCAACAGGAATTTCTCGAGTTCGTCAATCCGTTCGCGAGATATGGGAGTTAGACGTTAAGGAATGGTTGAGAAACCATCAAAATTTTCGCAAGTCTGATACTTGAAACCAATAACTACTATGGCCTAGGGCAAAAATACACATACCATTGTAATCGGGCAAGTATCTGCTTTCAGATGCACCAGGAACTTCTCGAGTTCGTCAATCCGTTCGCGAGATATGGGAGTTTGAAGTTAAGGAATGGTTGAGAAACCATGAAAACTCTCGCAAGTCTGATACTCGAAACCAATAACTGGAATGGCCCAGGGGAAAAGTACACACACCATTGTAATCGGGCGAGTTTCAACTTTCAGATGCAACAGGAATTTCTCGAGTTCGTCAATCCGGTCGCGAGATATGGGAGTTAGAAGTTAAGGAACGGTTGAGAAACCATCAAAATTTTGGCAAGTCTGATACTCGAAACCAATAACTACAATGGCCTAGGGGGAAAGTACACACACCATTGTAATGGGGCGAGATTCTACTTTCAGATGCAACAAGAATTTCTCGAGTTCGTCAATCTGTTCGCGAGATATGGGAGTTAGAAGTTAAGGAATGGATGAGAAACCATCAAAATTTTCGCAAGTCTGATACTTGAAACCAATAACTACTATGGCCAAGGGCAAAAATACACATACCATTGTAATCGGGCGAGTATCTGCTTTCAGATGCACCAGGAACTTCTCGAGTTCGTCAATCTGTTCGCGAGATATGGGAGTTTGAAGTTAAGGAATGGTTGAGAAACCATCAAAATTTTCGCAAGTTTGATACTCGAAACCAATAACTGGAATGCCCTAGGAGAAAGGTACACACACCATTGTAATCGGGCGAGTTTCTACTTTCAGATGCAACAGGAATTTCTCGAGTTCGTCGATCCGGTCGCGAGATATGGGAGTTAGAAGTTAAGGAACGGTTGAGAAACCATCAAAGTTTTCGCTATTCTGATACTCGAAACCAATAACTGGAATGGCCTAGGGAAAAAGAACACACACCATTGCAATCGGGCGAGCTTCTACTTTCAGATGAAACAGGAATATCTCGAGTTCGTCAATCCGTTCGCGAGATATGGGGGTTTGAAGTTAAGGAATGGTTGAGAAACAATGAAAACTCTCGCAAGTCTGATACACGAAACCAATAACTGGAATGGCCCAGGGGAAAAGTACACACACCATTGCAATTGGGCGAGCTTCTACTTTCAGATGAAACTGGAATATCTCGAGTTCGTCAATCCGTTCGCGAGATATGGGGGTTTGAAGTTAAGGAATGGTTGAGAAACCATCAAAATTTTCGCAAGTCTGATACTCGAAACCAATAACTACTATGGCCTAGGGCAAAAATACACATACCATTGTAATCGGGCGAGTATCTGCTTTCAGATGCACCAGGAACTTCTCGAGTTCGTCAATCCGTTCGCGAGATATGGGAGTTTGAAGTTAAGGAATGGTTGAGAAACCATCAAAATTTTCGCAAGTCTGATTCTCGAAACCAATAACTGGAATGGCCTAAGGGAAAAGTACACACACCATTGTAATCGGGCGAGTTTCTACTTTCAGATGCAACAGGAACTTCTCGAGTTCGTCATTCCGTTCGCGAGATATGGGAGTTTGAAGTTACGGAATGGTTGAGAAAACATCAAAATTTGCGCAAGCCTGATACTCGAAACCAATAACTACTATGGCCTAGGGCAAAAATACACATACCATTGTAATAGGGCGAGTTTCTGCTTTCAGATGCAACAGGAACTTCTCGAGATCGTCAATCCGTTCGCGAGATATGGGAGTGTGAAGTTAAGGAATGGTTGAGGAACCATCAAAATTTTCGCAAGTTTGATACTCGAAACCAATAACAGGAATGGCCTAGGGGAAAAGTACACACACCATTGTAATCGGGCTAGTTTCTACTTTCAGATGCAACAGGAATTTTTCGGATTCGTCAATCCGGTCGCGAAATATTGGAGTTTGGAGATAAGAGATGGTTGATAATCCATCAAAATTTTCGCAAGTCTGACACTCGAAACCAATAACTACAATGGCCTATGGGGAAAATACACATACCGTTGTAATCGGGCGAGTTTCTGCATTCAGATGCAATAGGAATTTCTCGAGTTCGTCAGTCCGTTCGTGAGATATGGGAGTTTGAAGTTAAGGAATGGTTGAGGATCCATCAAAATTTTCGCAAGTCTGATACTCGAAACCATTAACTGGAACGGCCGAGGGGAGAAGTACACACACCATTGTAATCGGCCGCGTTTCGACTTTCAGATGCAAGAAAAATTTTTCGGATTCGTCAATCCGTTCGCGAAATATTGGAGTTTGGAGATAAGGGATGGTTGGGAATCCATCAAAATTTTCGCAAGTCTGGTACTCGAAACCATTAACTGGAGCGGCCTTGGGGAAAAGTACACACACCATTGTAATCGGGCGCGTTTCTACTTTCAGATGCAACAGGAACTTCTCGAGTTCGTTAATCCGTTCGCGAGATATGGGATTTTGAAGTTCAGGAATGGTTGAGAAACCATCAAAATTTTCACAAGTCTGACATTCGAAACCAATAACTGGACCGGCCTAGGGGAAAGTACACACACCATTCTAATCGTGCGAGTTTCTACTTTCAGATGCAACAGAAATTTCTCGAGTTAGTCGATCCGTTCGCGAGATATGTGAGTTTGAAGTTATGGAATGGTTGAGAAACCATCAAAATTTTCGCAAGTCTGATACTCGAAACCAATAACTACAATGGCCTAGGGTAAAAATACACATACCGTTGTAATCGGGAGAGTTTGTACCTCCAGATGCACGGAAATTTTTCGCATACGTCAAACCGTTCGCGAAATATCGGAGTTTGAAGTTAAGGAATGGTAGAGAAACCATAAAAATTTTCGCAAGTCTGATACTCGAAACCAATAACTGCAATGGCCTAGGGGAAAAATACACATAGCGTTGTAATCGGGAGAGTTTCTACTATCAGATGCAACAGAAATTTTTCGGATTCGTCAATCCGTTCGCGAAATATCGGAGTTTGGAGTTAAGAGATAGTTGAGAAACCATCAAAATATTCGCAATTCTGATGCCAGAAACGAATTACTGGAATGGCCTAGGGGAAAAGAACACACATCATTGTAATCGGGCGAGTTTCTGCTTTCAGATGCAACAGGAATTTCTCGAGTTCGTCAATCTGTTCGCCAGATATGGGAGTTTGAAATTAAGGAATGGTTGAGAAACCATCAAAATTTTCACAAGTCTGATACTCGAAACCAATAGCTACAATGCCCTAGGGTGAAAATACACATACCGTTGTAATCGGGAGAGTTTCTACTTTCAGATGCAACAGGAACTTCTCGAGTTCGTTAATCCGTTCGCGAGATATGGGATTTTGAAGTTCAGGAATGGTTGAGGTACCATCAAAATTTTCACAAGTCTGACACTCGAAACCAATAACTGGAGCGGCCTAGGGGAAAAGTACATACACCATTGTAATCGGGCGAGGTTCTCCTTTCAGGTGCAACATGAATTTCTCGAGTTCGTCGATCCGTTCACGAGATATGGGAGTTTGAAGTTAAGGAATGGTTGAGAAACCATCAAAATTTTCGCAAGTCTGATACTCGAAACCAATAACAGGAATGGCCTAGGGGAAAAGTACACACACCATTGTAATCGGGCTAGTTTCTACTTTCAGATGCAACAGGAATTTCTCCAGTTCGTCAATCCGTTCGCGAGGTATGGGAGTTTGAAGTTAAGGAGTGGTTGAGAAACCATCAAAATTTTCGCAAGTCTGATACTCGAAACCAATAACTGGAATCGCCTAGGGGAAAAGTACACACACCATTGTAGTCGTGCCAGTTTCTCCTTTCAGATGCAACAGGAATTTCTCGAGTTCGTCAATCCGTTCGCGAGATATGGCAGTTTGAAATTAAGGAATGGTTGAGAAACCATCAAAATCTTCAAAAGTCTGATACTGGAAACAAATAACTACTATGGCCTAGGGGAAAAATACACATACCGTTGTACTCGGGAGAGTACTTTACTTTCAGATGCAACAGAAATTTTTCGGATTCGTTACTCCGTTCGCGACATATCGGAGTTTGGAGTTAAGAGATAGTTGAGAAACCATCAAAATTTTCGCAATTCTGGTGCTAGAAACGAATTACTGGAATGGCCTATGGGAAAAGTACACACACCGTTGTAATCGGGCGAGTTTCTACTTTCAGATGCAACAGGAATTTCTCGAGTTCGTCAATCAGTTCGCGAGATATGGGAGTTTGAAGTTAAGGAATGGTTGAGAAACCATCAAAATTTTCGCAAGTCTAATACTCGAAACCAATAAATACTATGGCCCGGGGCAAATATACACACACCGTTGTAATCGGGGGAGTTTCTGCTTTCAGATGCAACAGGAATTTCTCGAGTTCGTCAATCCGTTCGCGAGATATGGGAGTTTGAAGTTAAGGAATGGTTGAGAAACCATCTAAGTTTTCGCAAGTCTGATACTCGAAACCAATAACTGGAATGGTCTAGGGGAAAAGTACACACACCATTGTAATCGGACGTGTTTCTACTTTTAGAAGCAACATGAATTTCTCGAGTTCGTCAATCCGTTCGCGAGATATGGGAGTTTGAAGCTAAGGAATGGTTGAGAAACCATCAAAATTTTCAAAAGTGTAATACTCGAAATCAATAACTACAATGGCCTAGGGTAAAAATACACATACCGTTGTAATCGGGAGAGTTTGTACTTTCAGATGCACGGAAATTTTTCGGATTCGTCAAACCGTTCGCGAAATATCGGAGTTTGGAGTTAAGAGATAGTTGAGAAACCGTCAAAATTTTCGCAATTCTGATGCTAGAAACCAATAACTACTATGGCCCGGGGCAAATATACACATACCGTTGTATTCGGGCGAGTTTCTGCTTTCAGATGCAACAGGAATTTCTCGAGATCGTCAATCCGTTCGCAAGATATGGGAGTTTGAAGTTAAAGAATGGTTGAGGAACCATCAAAATTTTCGCAAGTCTGATACTCGAAACCAATAACTACAAAGACCTAGGGGAAAAATACACATACCTTTGTAATCGGGCGAGTTTCTAATTTCAGATCCAGCAGGAATTTCTCGAGTTCGTCATTCCGTTCGCGAGATATGGGTACTTGAATTTAAGGAATGTTTGAGAAACCATCAAAATTTTCGCTGGTCTGATACTCGAAACCAATAAATGCTATGGCCTAGGGGAAAAATACACATACCGTTGTAATCGGGAGAGTTTGTACTTTCAGATGCACGGAAATTTTTCGGATTCGTCAATCCGTTCGCGAAATATCGGAGTTTGGAATTAAGGAATGGTTGAGAAACCAACGAAATTTTCGCAATTCTGATGCTAGAAACGAATAACTGGAATGGCCTAAGGGTAAAAATACACATACCGTTGTAATCGGGAGAGTTTCTACTTTCAGATGCAACAGAAATTTTTCGGATTCGTCAATCCGTTCGCGAGATATGGGAGTCTGAAGTTAAGGAATGGTTGAGGAACCATCAAAATTTTCGCAAATCTGATACTCGAAACCAATAACTACAGTGGCCTAGGGTAAAGTTCACATACCGTTGTAATCTGGCGAGATTCTACTTTCAGGTGCAACAGGAATTTCTCGAGTTCGTCAATCCGTTCGCGAGATATGGGAGTTTGAAGTTAAGGAATGGTTGAGAAACCATCAAAATTTTCGCAAGCTTGATACTCGAAACCAATAACTGGAATGCCCTAGGAGAAAAGTACACACACCATTGTAATCGGGCGAGTTTCTACTTTCAGATGCAACGGGAATTTCCCGAGTTCGTCAATCCGGTCCCGAGATATGGGAGTTAGAAGTTCAGGAACGGTTGAGAAACCATCAAAATTTTCGCTATTCTGATACTCGAAACCAATAACTGGAATGGCCTAGGGGAAAAGAACCCACACCATTGCAATCGGGCGAGCTTCTACTTTCAGATGAAACAGGAATATCTCGAGTTCGTCAATCCGTTCGCGAGATATGGGAGTTTGAAATTAAGGAATGGTTGAGAAACCATCAAAATTTTCGCAAGTCTGATACTCGAAACCAATAACTACTATGGCCCAGGGCAAAAATACACATACCGTTGTATTCGGGCGAGTTTCTGCTTTCAGATGCAACAGGAATTTCTCGAGTTCGTCAATCCGTTCGCGAGATATGGGAGTTTGAAGTTAAGGAATGGTTGAGAAACCATCAAAATTTTCGCTTGTCTGATTTTCGAAACCAATAACTGCTATGGCCTAGGGGAAAAATACACATACTGTTGTAATCGGGAGAGATTCTACTTTCAGATGCAACAGAAATTTTTCGGATTCGCCAATTCGTTCGTGAAATATCTGAGTTTGGAGTTAAGGAAAGGTTGAGAAACCATCAAAATTTTCGCTTGTCTGGTACTCGAAACCAATAACTGCTATGGCCTAGGGGAAAAATACACATACTGTTGTAATCGGGAGAGTTTCTACTTTCAGATGCAACAGAAATTTTTCGGATTCGTCAATTCGTTCGTGAAATATCGGAGTTTGGAGTTAAGGAATGGTTGAGAAACCATCAAAATTTTCGCTCGTCTGATACTCGAAACCAATAACTACTATGGCATAGGGGAAAGATACACATACCATTGTAATCGGGCGAGTTTCTACTATCAGATGCAACAGGAATTTCTCGAGTTCGTCAATCCGTTCGCGAGATATGGGAGTTTGAAGTTAAGGAATGGTTGAAAAACCATCAAAATTTTCGCAAGTCTGATACTCGAAACCAATATCTACAATGCCCTAGGGTAAAAATACATATACCTTTGTAATCGGGCGAGTTTCTAATTTCAGATCCAGCAGGAATTTCTCGAGTTCGTCATTCCGTTCGCGAGATATGGGTACTTGAATTTAAGTAATGTTTGAGAAACCATCAAAATTTTCGCTGGTCTGATACTCGAAACCAATAAATGCTATGGCCTAGGGGAAAAATACACATACCGTTGTAATCGGGAGAGTTTGTACTTTCAGATGCACGGAAATTTTCCGGATTCGTCAATCCGTTCGCGAAATATCGGAGTTTGGAATTAAGGAATGGTTGAGAAACCAACGAAATTTTCGCAATTCTGATGCTAGAAACGAATAACTGGAATGGCCTAAGGGTAAAAATACACATACCGTTGTAATCGGGAGAGTTTCTACTTTCAGATGCAACAGAAATTTTTCGGATTCGTCAATCCGTTCGCGAGATATGGGAGTCTGAAGTTAAGGAATGGTTGAGGAACCATCAAAATTTTCGCAAATCTGATGCTCGAAACCAATAACTACAGTGGCCTAGGGTAAAGTTCACATACCGTTGTAATCGGGCGAGATTCTACTTTCAGGTGCAACAGGAATTTCTCGAGTTCGTCAATCCGTTCGCGAGATATGGGAGTTTGAAGTTAAGGAATGGTTGAGAAACCATCAAAATTTTCGCAAGCTTGATACTCGAAACCAATAACTGGAATGCCCTAGGAGAAAAGTACACACACCATTGTAATCGGGCGAGTTTCTACTTTCAGATGCAACGGGAATTTCCCGAGTTCGTCAATCCGGTCCCGAGATATGGGAGTTAGAAGTTCAGGAACGGTTGAGAAACCATCAAAATTTTCGCTATTCTGATACTCGAAACCAATAACTGGAATGGCCTAGGGGAAAAGAACCCACACCATTGCAATCGGGCGAGCTTCTACTTTCAGATGAAACAGGAATATCTCGAGTTCGTCAATCCGTTCGCGAGATATGGGAGTTTGAAATTAAGGAATGGTTGAGAAACCATCAAAATTTTCGCAAGTCTGATACTCGAAACCAATAAGTACTATGGCCCAGGGCAAAAATACACATACCGTTGTATTCGGGCGAGTTTCTGCTTTCAGATGCAACAGGAATTTCTCGAGTTCGTCAATCCGTTCGCGAGATATGGGAGTTTGAAGTTAAGGAATGGTTGAGAAACCATCAAAATTTTCGCTTGTCTGATTTTCGAAACCAATAACTGCTATGGCCTAGGGGAAAAATACACATACTGTTGTAATCGGGAGAGATTCTACTTTCAGATGCAACAGAAATTTTTCGGATTCGCCAATTCGTTCGTGAAATATCTGAGTTTGGAGTTAAGGAAAGGTTGAGAAACCATCAAAATTTTCGCTTGTCTGGTACTCGAAACCAATAACTGCTATGGCCTAGGGGAAAAATACACATACTGTTGTAATCGGGAAAGTTTCTACTTTCAGATGCAACAGAAATTTTTCGGATTCGTCAATTCGTTCGTGAAATATCGGAGTTTGGAGTTAAGGAATGGTTGAGAAACCATCAAAATTTTCGCTCGTCTGATACTCGAAACCAATAACTACTATGGCATAGGGGAAAGATACACATACCATTGTAATCGGGCGAGTTTCTACTATCAGATGCAACAGGAATTTCTCGAGTTCGTCAATCCGTTCGCGAGATATGGGAGTTTGAAGTTAAGGAATGGTTGAAAAACCATCAAAATTTTCGCAAGTCTGATACTCGAAACCAATATCTACAATGCCCTAGGGTAAAAATACCCATACCGTTGTAATCGGGCGAGTTTCTGCTTTCAGATGCAACAGGAATTTCTCGAGTTCGTCAATCCGTTCGCGAGATATAGGAGTTTGAAGTTAAGGAATGATTGAGAAACCATCAAAATTTTCGCAAGTCTGATACTCGAAACCAATAACTACTATGGCCTAGGGCAAAAATACACATACCGTTGTAATCGGGCGGGTTTCTGCTTTCAGATGCAACAGGAATTTCTCGTGTTCGTCAATGCGTTCGCGAGATATGGGAGTTTGAAGTTAAGGAATGGTTGAGAAACCATCAAAATTTTCGCTTGTCTGATACTCGAAACCAATAGCTGCTATGGCCTAGGCGAAAAATACACATACTGTTGTAATCGGGAGAGCTTCTACATTCAGATGCAACAGAAATTTTTCGGATTCGTCAATTTGTTCGTGAAATGTCGGGGTTTGGAGTTAAGGAATGGTTGAGAAACCATCAAAATTTTCGCTGGTCTGATACTCGAAACCAATAACTACAAAGGTCTAGGGGGAAAATACACATACTGTTGTAATCGGGAGAGTTTCTACTTTCAGGTGCAACAGAAATTTCTCGGATTCGTCAATCCGTTCGCGAGATATGGGAGTCTGAATTTAAGGAATGGTTGAGAAACTATCAAAATTTTCGCAAGTCGGATACTCCAAACCAATAACAACAAATGCTTAGGGGAAAGATACACATACCGTTGTAATCGGGAGAGTTTCTACTTCCAGATTCAACCGGAATTTCTCGAGTTCGTCAATCCGTTCGCGAGATATGGGAGTTTGAAGTAAAGGAATGGTTGAGAAACCATCAAAATTTTCGCAAGTCTGATACTCGAAACCAATAACTACTATGGCCTATGGGGAAAATACACATACCGTTGTAATCGGGCGTGTTTCTACTTTCAGATGCAACAGGAATTTCTCGAGTTCGTCAATCCGTTCGCGAGATATGGGAGTTTGAACTTAAGGAATGCTTGAGAAACCATCAAAATATTCGCAAGTCTGATACTCGAAACCAACAACTGGAATGGCCTAGGGGAAAAGTACACATACCGTTGTAATCGGGCGGGTTTCTGCTTTCAGATGCAACAGGAATTTCTCGTGTTCGTCAATGCGTTCGCGAGATATGGGAGTTTGAAGTTAAGGAATGGTTGAGAAACCATCAAAATTTTCGCTTGTCTGATACTCGAAACCAATAGCTGCTATGGCCTAGGCGAAAAATACACATACTGTTGTAATCGGGAGAGCTTCTACATTCAGATGCAACAGAAATTTTTCGGATTCGTCAATTTGTTCGTGAAATGTCGGGGTTTGGAGTTAAGGAATGGTTGAGAAACCATCAAAATTTTCGCTGGTCTGATACTCGAAACCAATAACTACAAAGGTCTAGGGGGAAAATACACATACTGTTGTAATCGGGAGAGTTTCTACTTTCAGGTGCAACAGAAATTTCTCGGATTCGTCAATCCGTTCGCGAGATATGGGAGTCTGAATTTAAGGAATGGTTGAGAAACTATCAAAATTTTCGCAAGTCGGATACTCCAAACCAATAACAACAAATGCTTAGGGGAAAGATACACATACCGTTGTAATCGGGAGAGTTTCTACTTCCAGATTCAACCGGAATTTCTCGAGTTCGTCAATCCGTTCGCGAGATATGGGAGTTTGAAGTAAAGGAATGGTTGAGAAACCATCAAAATTTTCGCAAGTCTGATACTCGAAACCAATAACTACTATGGCCTATGGGGAAAATACACATACCGTTGTAATCGGGCGTGTTTCTACTTTCAGATGCAACAGGAATTTCTCGAGTTCGTCAATCCGTTCGCGAGATATGGGAGTTTGAACTTAAGGAATGCTTGAGAAACCATCAAAATATTCGCAAGTCTGATACTCGAAACCAACAACTGGAATGGCCTAGGGGAAAAGTACACACACCATTGTAATCGGGCGAGTTTCTACTTTCAGATGCAACAGGAATTTCTCGAGTTCGTCAATCCGTTCGCGAGATATGGGAGTTTGAAGTTAAGGAATGCTTGAGAAACCATCATAATATTAGCAAGTCTGTTACGCGAAACCAATAACTACAATGGCCTAGGGGAAAAATACACATACTGTTGTAATCGGGAGAGTTTCTACTTTCAGATGCAACAGAAATTTTTCGGATTCGTCAATTCGTTCGTAAAATATCGGAGCTTGGAGTTAAGGAATGGTTGAGAAACCATCAAAATTTTCGCTCGTCTGATACTCGAAACCAATAACTACTATGGCATAGGGGAAAGATACACATACCATTGTAATCGGGCGAGTTTCTACTATCAGATGCAACAGGAATTTCTCGAGTTCGTCAATCCGTTTGCGAGATATGGGAGTTTGAAGTTAAGGAATGGTTGAAAAACCATCAAAATTTTCGCAAGTCTGATACTCGAAACCAATATCTACAATGCCCTAGGGTAAAAATACCCTTACCGTTGTAATCGGGCGAGTTTCTACTTTCAGATGCAACAGGAATTTCTCGAGTTCGTCAATCCGTTCGCGAGATATGGGAGTTTGAAGTTAAGGAATGATTGAGAAACCATCAAAATTTTCGCAAGTCTGATACTCGAAACCAATAACTACTATGGCCTAGGGCAAAAATACACATACCGTTGTAATCGGGCGGGTTTCTGCTTTCAGATGCAACAGGAATTTCTCGTGTTCGTCAATGCGTTCGCGAGATATGGGAGTTTGAAGTTAAGGAATGGTTGAGAAACCATCAAAATTTTCGCTTGTCTGATACTCGAAACCAATAGCTGCTATGGCCTAGGCGAAAAATACACATACTGTTGTAATCGGGAGAGTTTCTACATTCAGATGCAACAGAAATTTTTCGGATTCGTCAATTTGTTCGTGAAATGTCGGGGTTTGGAGTTAAGGAATGGTTGAGAAACCATCCAAATTTTCGCAAGTCTGATACTCGAAACCAATAACTACTACGGCCTAGGGCAAAAATACACATACCGTTGTAATCGGGCGAGTTTCTACTTTCAGATGCAACAGGAATTTCTCGAGTTCGTCAATCCGTTCGCGAGATATGGGAGTTTGAAGTTAAGGAATGGTTGAGAAACCATCAAGATATTCGCTTGTCTGATACTCGAAACCAATAGCTGCTATGGCCTAGGCGAAAAATACACATACTGTTGTAATCGGGAGAGTTTCTACATTCAGATGCAACAGAAATTTTTCGGATTCGTCAATTTGTTCGTGAAATGTCGGGGTTTGGAGTTAAGGAATGGTTGAGAAACCATCCAAATTTTCGCAAGTCTGATACTCGAAACCAATAACTACTACGGCCTAGGGCAAAAATACACATACCGTTGTAATCGGGCGAGTTTCTACTTTCAGATGCAACAGGAATTTCTCGAGTTCGTCAATCCGTTCGCGAGATATGGGAGTTTGAAGTTAAGGAATGGTTGAGAAACCATCAAGATTTTCGCAAGTCTGTTACTCGAAACCAATAAATGGAATGGGGGGAAAGGTACACACACCATTGGAATCGGGCGAGTTTCTACTTTCAGATGCAACGGGTATTTCTCGAGTTCGTCAATCGGTTCGCGAGATATGGGAGTTAGGAGTTAAGAGATGGTTGAGAAACCATCAAAATTTTCGCTGGTCTGATACTCGAAACCAATAACTACAAAGCCCTAGGGGGAAAATACACATACTGTTGTAATCGGGAGAGTTTCTACTTTCAGGTGCAACAGAAATTTCTCGGATTCGTCAATCCGTTCGCGAGATATGGGAGTCTGAAGTTAAGGAATGGTTGAGAAACCATCAAAATTTTCGCTGGTCTGATACTCGAAACCAGTAACTACAAAGGCCTAGGGGGAAAATACACATACCTTTGTAATCGGGCGAGATTCTGCTTTCAGATGCAACAGGAATTTCTCGAGTTGGTCAATCCGTTCGCGAGATATGGGAGTTTGAAGTTAAGTAATGGTTGAGAAACCGTCAAAATTTTCGCAATTCTGATGCTAGAAACGAATAACTGGAATGACCTGGGGGAAAAGTACACACACCATTGTTATCGGTCGACTTTCTACTTTCAGATGCAACAGGAAATAATCGAGTCGTCAATCTGTTCGTGAGATATGGGAGTTTGAAGTTAAGGAATGGTTGAGAAACCATCAAAATTTTCGCTGGTCTGTTACTCGAAACCAATAACTGGAATGGCCTAGGGGAAAAGTACACACACCATTGTAATGGGGCGAGTTTCTACTTTCAGATGCAACAGGAATTTCTCGAGCTCGTCAATCCGTTCGCGAGATATGGGAGTTTGAAATTAAGGAACGGTTGAGAAACAATCACAATTTTCGCAAGTCTGATACTCGAAACCAATAACTACAATGGCCTAGGGCAAAAATACACATACCGTTGTAATCGGACGAGTTTCTACTTTCAGATGCAACAGGAAATAATCCAATTCGTCAATCCGTTCGCGAGATATGGGAGTTTGAAGTTCAGGAATTGTTAAGAAATCGTCAAAATTTTCGCAAGTCTGATACTCGAAACCGATAACTACTATGGCCTGTGGCAAAAATACACATACCGTTAAAATCGGGCGAGTTTCTGCTTTCAGATGCAATAGGAAATTCTCGAGTTCGTCAATCCGTTCGCGAGATATGGGAGTTTGAAGTTAAGGAATGGTTGAGAAACCACCAAAATTTTCGCAAGTGTGATACTCGAAACCAATAACTGGAATGGCCTAGGGGAAAAGTACACACACCATTGTAATGGGGCGAGTTTCCACTTTCAGATGCAACAGGAATTTCTCGAGTTCGTCAATCCGTTCGCGAGATATGGGAGTTTGAACTTAAGGAATGCTTGGGAAACCATCAAAATTTTCGCAATTCTGATGCTAGAAACGAATAACTGGAATGGCCTAGGGGAATAGTACACCCACCATTGTAATGGGGCGAGTTTCTACTTTCAGATCCAACAGGAATTTCTCGAGTTCGTTAATCCGTTCGCGAGATATGGGAGTTTGAAGTTAAGGAATGGTTGACAAACCATCAAAATTTTCGCAAGTGTGATACTCGAAACCAATAACTGGAATGGCCTAGGGGAAAAGTACACACACCATTGTAACGGGGCGAGTTTCTACTTTCAGATGCAACAGGAATTTCTCGAGTTCGTCAATCCGTTCGCGAGATATGGGAGTTTGAATTTAAGGAATGCTTGGGAAACCATCACAATTTTCGCAAGTCTGATACTCGAAACCAATAACTACTATGGCCTAGGGGAAAAATACACATACCTTTGTAATCGGGCGAGTTTCTACTTTCAGATGCAACAGGAGTTTCTCGAGTTCGTCAATCCGTTCGCGAGATATGGGAGTTTGAAGTTAAGGAATGCTTGGGAAACCATCACAATTTTCGCAAGTCTGATACTCGAAACCAATAACTACTGTGGCCTCGGGGAAAAATTCACATACCTTTGTAATCGGGCGAGTTTTTGCTTTCAGATGCAATAGGAAATTCTCGAGTTCTTCAATCCGTTCGCGAGATATGGGAGTTTGAAGTTAAGGAATGGTTGAGAAACCATCAATATTTTCGCAAGTCTGATACTCGAAACCAATAACTACTGTGGCCTCGGGGAAAAATTCACATACCTTTGTAATTGTGCGAGTTTCTACTTTCAGATGCAACAGGAATTTCTCGAATTCGTCAATCCGTTCGCGAGATATGGGAGATTGAAGTTAAGGAATGGTTGAGAAACCATCAAAATTTTCGCAATTCTGATGCTAGAAACGAATAACTGGAATGACCTGGGGGAAAAGTACACAGACCATTGTAATCGGACGAGATTCTACTTTCAGATGCAACAGGAAATAATCGAGTTCGTCAATCCGTTCGCGAGATATGGGTGTTTGCAGTTAAGGAATGCTTGAGAAACCATCAAAATTTTCGCAAGTCTGATACTCGAAACCAATAACTGGAATGGCCTAGGGGACAAGTACACACACCGCTGTAATGGGGCGAGTTTCTACTTTCAGATGCAACAGGAAATAATCGAGTTCTTCAATCCGTTCGCGAGATATGGGAGTTTGAAGTTAAGGAATGGTTGAGGAACCATACAAATTTTCGCAAGTCTGTTACTCGAAACCAATAACTACTATGGCCTAGGGGAAAAATACACACACCTTTGTAATCGCGCGAGTTTCTACTTTAAGATGCAACAGGAATTTCTCGAGTTCGTCAATCCGTTCGCGAGATATGGGAGTTTGAAGTTAAGGAATGGTTGAGAAACCATCAAAATTTTCGCAATTCTGATGCTAGAAACGAATAACTGGAATGGCCTAGGGGAAAAGTACACCCACCATTGTAATGGGGCGAGTTTCTACTTTCAGATGCAACAGGAATTTCTCGAGTTCGTCAATCCGTTCGCGAGATATGGGAGTTTGAAGTTAAGGAATGGTTGACAAACCATCAAAATTTTCGCAAGTGTGATACTCGAAACCAATAACTGGAATGGCCTAGGGGAAAAGTACACACATCATTGTAATGGGGCGAGTTTCTACTTTCAGATGCAACAGGAATTCCTCGAGTTCGTCAATCCGTTCGCGAGTTATGGGAGTTTGAAAATAAGGAATGGTTGAGAAACCATCAAAATTTTCGCAAGTGTGATACTCGAAACCAATAACTGGAATGGCCTAGGGGAAAAGTACACACATCATTGTAATGGGGCGAGCTTCTACTTTCAGATGCAACAGGAATTCCTCGATTTCGTCAATCGGTTCGCGAAATATGGGAGTTTGGAGTTAAGGAATGGTTGAGAAACCGTAAAAATTTTCGCAAGACTGATACTCGAAACCAATAACTACTATGGCCTAGGGAAAAATACACATACCTTTGTAATCGGGCGAGTTTCTGCTTTCAGATGCAAGAGGAATTTCTCGAGTTCGTCAATCCGTTCGGGAGATATGGGAGTTTGAAATTAAGGAACGGTTGAGAAACCATCAAAATTTTCGCAAGTTTGATAATCGAAACCAATAACTGGAATGGCCTAGGGGAAAAGTACACACACCGCTGTAATGGGGCGAGTTTCTACTTTCAGATGCAACAGGAAATAATCGAGTTCTTCAATCCGTTCGCGAGATATGGGAGTTTGAAGTTAAGGAATGGTTGAGGAACCATACAAATTTTCGCAAGTCTGTTACTCGAAACCAATAACTACTATGGCCTAGGGGAAAAGTACCCACACCATTGTAATGGGGCGAGTTTCTACTTTCAGATGCAACAGGAATTTCTCGAGTTCGTCAATCCGTTCGCGAGATTTGGGAGTTTGAAGTTAAGGAATGCTTGGGAAACCATCACAATTTTCGCAAGTCTGATACTCGAAACCAATAACTACTATGGCCTAGGGGAAAAATACACATACCTTTGTAATCGGGCGAGTTTCTACTTTCAGATGCAACAGGAGTTTCTCGAGTTCGTCAATCCGTTCGCGAGATATGGGTGTTTGAAGTTAAGGAATGGTTGAGAAACCATCAAAATTCTCGCAATTCAGATTCTGGAAACGAATAACTGGAATGACCGAGGGGAAAGGTACACACACCATTGTAATCGGTCGACTCTCTACTTTCAGATGCAACAGGAAATAATCGAGTTCTTCAAACCGTTCGCGAGATATGGGAGTTTGAAGTTAAGGAATGTTTGAGGAACCATACAAATTTTCGCAAGTCTGTTACTCGAAACCAATAACTACTATGGCCTAGGGGAAAAATACACACACCTTTGTAATCGCGCGAGTTTCTACTTTAAGATGCAACAGGAATTTCTCGAGTTCGTCAATCCGTTCGCGAGGTATGGGAGTTTGATGTTAAGGAATGGTTGAGAAACCATCAAAATTTTCGCAATTCTGATGCTAGAAACGAATAACTGGAATGGCCTAGGGGAAAAGTACACCCACCATTGTAATGGGGCGAGTTTCTACTTTCAGATGCAACAGGAATTTCTCGAGTTCGTCAATCCGTTCGCGAGATATGGGAGTTTGAAGTTAAGGAATGGTTGACAAACCATCAAAATTTTCGCAAGTGTGATACTCGAAACCAATAACTGGAATGGCCTAGGGGAAAAGTACACACATCATTGTAATGGGGCGAGTTTCTACTTTCAGATGCAACAGGAACTCCTCGAGTTCGTCAATCCGTTCGCGAGTTATGGGAGTTTGAAAATAAGGAATGGTTGAGAAACCAACAAAATTTTCGCAAGTCTGATGCTAGAAACGAATAACTGGAATGGCCTAGGGGAAAAGTACACCCACCATTGTAATGGGGCGAGTTTCTACTTTCAGGTGCAACAGGAATTTCTCGAGTTCGTCAATCCGTTCGCGAGATATGGGAGTTTGAAGTTAAGGAATGGTTGACAAACCATCAAAATTTTCGCAAGTGTGATACTCGAAACCAATAACTGGAATGGCCTAGGGGAAAAGTACACACATCATTGTAATGGGGCGAGTTTCTACTTTCAGATGCAACAGGAATTCCTCGATTTCGTCAATCGGTTCGCGAAATATGGGAGTTTGGAGTTAAGGAATGGTTGAGAAACCGTAAAAATTTTCGCAAGACTGATACTCGAAACCAATAACTACTATGGCCTAGGGAAAAATACACATAGCTTTGTAATCGGGCGAGTTTCTGCTTTCAGATGCAAGAGGAATTTCTCGAGTTCGTCAATCCGTTCGGGAGATTTGGGTGTTTGAAGGTAAGGAATGGTTGACAAACCATCAAAATTTTCGCTGGTCTGTTACTCGAAACCAATAACTGGAATGGCCTAGGGGAAAAGTACACACATCATTGTAATGGGGCGAGTTTCTACTTTAAGATGCAACAGGAATTTCTCGAGTTCGTCAATCCGTTCGCGAGATATGGGAGTTTGAAGTTAAGGAATGGTTGAGAAACCATCAAAATTTTCGCAATTCTGATGCTAGAAACGAATAACTGGAATGGCCTAGGGGAAAAGTGCACCCACCATTGTAATGGGGCGAGTTTCTACTTTCAGATGCAACAGGAATTTCTCGAGTTCGTCATTCCGTTCGCGAGATTTGGGTGTTTGAAGGTAAGGAATGGTTGAGAAACCATCAAAATTTTCGCAAGTGTGATACTCGAAACCAATAACTGGAATGGCCTAGGGGAAAAGTACACACATCATTGTAATGGGGCGAGTTTCTACTTTCAGATGCAACAGGAATTCCTCGATTTCGTCAATCGGTTCGCGAAATATGGGAGTTTGGAGTTAAGGAATGGTTGAGAAACCGTAAAAATTTTCGCAAGACTGATACTCGAAACCAATAACTACTATGGCCTAGGGAAAAATACACATACCTTTGTAATCGGGCGAGTTTCTGCTTTCAGATGCAAGAGGAATTTCTCGAGTTCGTCAATCCGTTCGGGAGATATGGGAGTTTGAAATTAAGGAACGGTTGAGAAACCATCAAAATTTTCGCACGTTTGATAATCGAAACCAATAACTGGAATGGCCTAGGGGAAAAGTACACATACCTTTGTAATCGGGCGAGTTTCTACTTTCAGATGCAACAGGAGTTTCTCGAGTTCGTCAATCCGTTCGCGAGATATGGGTGTTTGAAGTTAAGGAATGGTTGAGAAACCATCAAAATTCTCGCAATTCAGATGCTGGAAACGAATAACTGGAATGACCGAGGGGAAAGGTACACACACCATTGTAATCGGTCGACTCTCTACTTTCAGATGCAACAGGAAATAATCGAGTTCTTCAATCCGTTCGCGAGATATGGGAGTTTGAAGTTAAGGAATGTTTGAGGAACCATACAAATTTTCGCAAGTCTGTTACTCGAAACCAATAACTACTATGGCCTAGGGGAAAAATACACACACCTTTGTAATCGCGCGAGTTTCTACTTTAAGATGCAACAGGAATTTCTCGAGTTCGTCAATCCGTTCGCGAGGTATGGGAGTTTGATGTTAAGGAATGGTTGAGAAACCATCAAAATTTTCGCAATTCTGATGCTAGAAACGAATAACTGGAATGGCCTAGGGGAAAAGTACACCCACCATTGTAATGGGGCGAGTTTCTACTTTCAGATGCAACAGGAATTTCTCGAGTTCGTCAATCCGTTCGCGAGATATGGGAGTTTGAAGTTAAGGAATGGTTGACAAACCATCAAAATTTTCGCAAGTGTGATACTCGAAACCAATAACTGGAATGGCCTAGGGGAAAAGTACACCCACCATTGTAATGGGGCGAGTTTCTACTTTCAGATGCAACAGGAATTTCTCGAGTTCGTCAATCCGTTCGCGAGATATGGGAGTTTGAAGTTAAGGAATGGTTGACAAACCATCAAAATTTTCGCAAGTGTGATACTCGAAACCAATAACTGGAATGGCCTAGGGGAAAAGTACACACATCATTGTAATGGGGCGAGTTTCTACTTTCAGATGCAACAGGAATTCCTCGAGTTCGTCAATCCGTTCGCGAGTTATGGGAGTTTGAAAATAAGGAATGGTTGAGAAACCAACAAAATTTTCGCAAGTCTGATGCTAGAAACGAATAACTGGAATGGCCTAGGGGAAAAGTACACCCACCATTGTAATGGGGCGAGTTTCTACTTTCAGATGCAACAGGAATTTCTCGAGTTCGTCAATCCGTTCGCGAGATATGGGAGTTTGAAGTTAAGGAATGGTTGACAAACCATCAAAATTTTCGCAAGTGTGATACTCGAAACCAATAACTGGAATGGCCTAGGGGAAAAGTACACCCACCATTGTAATGGGGCGAGTTTCTACTTTCAGATGCAACAGGAATTTCTCGAGTTCGTCAATCCGTTCGCGAGATATGGGAGTTTGAAGTTAAGGAATGGTTGACAAACCATCAAAATTTTCGCAAGTGTGATACTCGAAACCAATAACTGGAATGGCCTAGGGGAAAAGTACACACATCATTGTAATGGGGCGAGTTTCTACTTTCAGATGCAACAGGAATTCCTCGAGTTCGTCAATCCGTTCGCGAGTTATGGGAGTTTGAAAATAAGGAATGGTTGAGAAACCAACAAAATTTTCGCAAGTCTGATGCTAGAAACGAATAACTGGAATGGCCTAGGGGAAAAGTACACCCACCATTGTAATGGGGCGAGTTTCTACTTTCAGATGCAACAGGAATTTCTCGAGTTCGTCAATCCGTTCGCGAGATATGGGAGTTTGAAGTTAAGGAATGGTTGACAAACCATCAAAATTTTCGCAAGTGTGATACTCGAAACCAATAACTGGAATGGCCTAGGGGAAAAGTACACACATCATTGTAATGGGGCGAGTTTCTACTTTCAGATGCAACAGGAATTCCTCGATTTCGTCAATCGGTTCGCGAAATATGGGAGTCTGGAGTTAAGGAATGGTTGAGAAACCGTAAAAATTTTCGCAAGACTGATACTCGAAACCAATAACTACTATGGCCTAGGGAAAAATACACATACCTTTGTAATCGGGCGAGTTTCTGCTTTCAGATGTAAGAGGAATTTCTCGAGTTCGTCAATCCGTTCGGGAGATTTGGGTGTTTGAAGGTAAGGAATGGTTGAGAAACCATCAAAATTTTCGCTGGTCTGTTACTCGAAACCAATAACTGGAATGGCCTAGGGGAAAAGTACACCCACCATTGTAATGGGGCGAGTTTCTACTTTCAGATGCAACAGGAATTTCTCGAGTTCGTCAATCCGTTCGCGAGATATGGGAGTTTGAACTTAAGGAATGCTTGGGAAACCATCAAAATTATCGCAAGTCTGTTACTCGAAACCAATAACTACTATGGCCTAGGGGAAAAATACACCCACCTTTGTAATCGCGCGAGTTTCTACTTTAAGATGCAACAGGAATTTCTCGAGTTCGTCAATCCGTTCGCGAGATATGGGAGTTTGAAGTTAAGGAATGGTTGAGAAACCATCAAAATTTTCGCAATTCTGATGCTAGAAACGAATAACTGGAATGGCCTAGGGGAAAAGTGCACCCACCATTGTAATGGGGCGAGTTTCTACTTTCAGATGCAACAGGAATTTCTCGAGTTCGTCATTCCGTTCGCGAGATTTGGGTGTTTGAAGGTAAGGAATGGTTGAGAAACCATCAAAATTTTCGCTGGTCTGTTACTCGAAACCAATAACTGGAATGGCCTAGGGGAAAAGTACACACACCATTGTAATGGGGCGAGTTTCTACTTTCAGATGCAACAGGAATTTCTCGAGTTCGTCAATCCGTTCGCGAGATATGGGAGTTTGAAGTTAAGGAATGCTTGGGAAACCATCACAATTTTCGCAAGTCTGATACTCGAAACCAATAACTACTATGGCCTAGGGGAACAATACACATACCTTTGTAATCGGGCGAGTTTCTACTTTCAGATGCAACAGGAGTTTCTCGAGTTCGTCAATCCGTTCGCGAGATATGGGAGTTTGAAGTTAAGGAATGCTTGGGAAACCATCACAATTTTCGCAAGTCTGATACTCGAAACCAATAACTACTATGGCCTAGGGGAAAAATACACATACCTTTGTAATCGGGCGAGTTTCTACTTTCAGATGCAACAGGAGTTTCTCGAGTTCGTCAATTCGTTCGCGAGATATGGGTATTTGAAGTTAAGGAATGGTTGAGAAACCATCAAAATTCTCGCAATTCAGATGCTGGAAACGAATAACTGGAATGACCTAGGGGAAAGGTACACACACCATTGTAATCGGTCGACTCTCTACTTTCAGATGCAACAGGAAATAATCGAGTTCTTCAATCCGTTCGCGAGATATGGGAGTTTGAAGTTAAGGAATGGTTGAGGAACCATACAAATTTTCGCAAGTCTGTTACTCGAAACCAATAACTACTATGGCCTAGGGGAAAAATACACACACCTTTGTAATCGCGCGAGTTTCTACTTTAAGATGCAACAGGAATTTCTCGAGTTCGTCAATCCGTTCGCGAGGTATGGGAGTTTGATGTTAAGGAATGGTTGAGAAACCATCAAAATTTTCGCAATTCTGATGCTAGAAACGAATAACTGGAATGGCCTAGGGGAAAAGTACACCCACCATTGTAATGGGGCGAGTTTCTACTTTCAGATGCAACAGGAATTTCTCGAGTTCGTCAATCCGTTCGCGAGATATGGGAGTTTGAAGTTAAGGAATGGTTGACAAACCATCAAAATTTTCGCAAGTGTGATACTCGAAACCAATAACTGGAATGGCCTAGGGGAAAAGTACACACATCATTGTAATGGGGCGAGTTTCTACTTTCAGATGCAACAGGAATTCCTCGAGTTCGTCAATCCGTTCGCGAGTTATGGGAGTTTGAAAATAAGGAATGGCTGAGAAACCATCAAAATTTTCGCAAGTGTGATACTCGAAACCAATAACTGGAATGGCCTAGGGGAAAAGTACACACATCATTGTAATGGGGCGAGTTTCTACTTTCAGATGCAACAGGAATTCCTCGATTTCGTCAATCGGTTCGCGAAATATGGGAGTTTGGAGTTAAGGAATGGTTGAGAAACCGTAAAAATTTTCGCAAGACTGATACTCGAAACCAATAACTACTATGGCCTAGGGAAAAATACACATACCTTTGTAATCGGGCGAGTTTCTGCTTTCAGATGCAAGAGGAATTTCTCGAGTTCGTCAATCCGTTCGGGAGATATGGGAGTTTGAAATTAAGGAACGGTTGAGAAACCATCAAAATTTTCGCAAGTTTGATAATCGAAACCAATAACTGGAATGGCCTAGGGGAAAAGTACCCACACCATTGTAATGGGGCGAGTTTCTACTTTCAGATGCAACAGGAATTTCTCGAGTTCGTCAATCCGTTCGCGAGATATGGGAGTTTGGAGTTAAGGAATGCTTGGGAAACCATCACAATTTTCGCAAGTCTGATACTCGAAACCAATAACTGGAATGGCCTAGGGGAAAAGTAAACACACCATTGTAATGGGGCGAGTTTCTACTTTCAGATGCAACAGGAATTTCTCGAGTTCGTCAATCCGTTCGCGAGATATGGGAGTTTGAAGTTAAGGAATGCTTGGGAAACCATCACAATTTTCGCAAGTCTGATACTCGAAACCAATAACTACTATGGCCTAGGGGAAAAATACACATACCTTTGTAATCGGTCGAGTTTCTACTTTCAGATGCAACAGGAGTTTCTCGAGTTCGTCAATCCGTTCGCGAGATATGGATGTTTGAAGTTAAGGAATGCTTGGGAAACCATCACAATTTTCGCAAGTCTGATACTCGAAACCAATAACTACTATGGCCTAGGGGAAAAATACACATACCTTTGTAATCGGGCGAGTTTCTACTTTCAGATGCAACAGGAGTTTCTCGAGTTCGTCAATCCGTTCGCGAGATATGGGTGTTTGAAGTTAAGGAATGGTTGAGAAACCATCAAAATTCTCGCAATTCAGATGCTGGAAACGAATAACTGGAATGACCGAGGGGAAAGGTACACACACCATTGTAATCGGTCGACTCTCTACTTTCAGATGCAACAGGAAATAATCGAGTTCTTCAATCCGTTCGCGAGATATGGGAGTTTGAAGTTAAGGAATGTTTGAGGAACCATACAAATTTTCGCAAGTCTGTTACTCGAAACCAATAACTACTATGGCCTAGGGGAAAAATACACACACCTTTGTAATCGCGCGAGTTTCTACTTTAAGATGCAACAGGAATTTCTCGAGTTCGTCAATCCGTTCGCGAGGTATGGGAGTTTGAAGTTAAGGAATGGTTGAGAAACCATCAAAATTTTCGCAATTCTGATGCTAGAAACGAATAACTGGAATGGCCTAGGGGAAAAGTACACCCACCATTGTAATGGGGCGAGTTTCTACTTTCAGATGCAACAGGAATTTCTCGAGTTCGTCATTCCGTTCGCGAGATTTGTGTGTTTGAAGGTAAGGAATGTTTGAGGAACCATACAAATTTTCGCAAGTCTGTTACTCGAAACCAATAACTACTATGGCCTAGGGGAAAAATACACACACCTTTGTAATCGCGCGAGTTTCTACTTTAAGATGCAACAGGAATTTCTCGAGTTCGTCAATCCGTTCGCGAGGTATGGGAGTTTGATGTTAAGGAATGGTTGAGAAACCATCAAAATTTTCGCAATTCTGATGCTAGAAACGAATAACTGGAATGGCCTAGGGGAAAAGTACACCCACCATTGTAATGGGGCGAGTTTGTACTTTCAGATGCAACAGGAATTTCTCGAGTTCGTCAATCCGTTCGCGAGATATGGGAGTTTGAAGTTAAGGAATGGTTGAAAAACCATCAAAATTTTCGCTGGTCTGTTACTCGAAACCAATAACTGGAATGGCCTAGGGGAAAAGTACACACACCATTGTAATGGGGCGAGTTTCTACTTTCAGATGCAACAGGAATTTCTCGAGTTCGTCAATCCGTTCGCGAGATATGGGAGTTTGAAGTTAAGGAATGCTTGGGAAACCATCACAATTTTCGCAAGTCTGATACTCGAAACCAATAACTACTATGGCCTAGGGGAACAATACACATACCTTTGTAATCGGGCGAGTTTCTACTTTCAGATGCAACAGGAGTTTCTCGAGTTCGTCAATCCGTTCGCGAGATATGGGAGTTTGAAGTTAAGGAATGCTTGGGAAACCATCACAATTTTCGCAAGTCTGATACTCGAAACCAATAACTACTATGGCCTAGGGGAAAAATACACATACCTTTGTAATCGGGCGAGTTTCTACTTTCAGATGCAACAGGAGTTTCTCGAGTTCGTCAATTCGTTCGCGAGATATGGGTATTTGAAGTTAAGGAATGGTTGAGAAACCATCAAAATTCTCGCAATTCAGATGCTGGAAACGAATAACTGGAATGACCTAGGGGAAAGGTACACACACCATTGTAATCGGTCGACTCTCTACTTTCAGATGCAACAGGAAATAATCGAGTTCTTCAATCCGTTCGCGAGATATGGGAGTTTGAAGTTAAGGAATGGTTGAGGAACCATACAAATTTTCGCAAGTCTGTTACTCGAAACCAATAACTACTATGGCCTAGGGGAAAAATACACACACCTTTGTAATCGCGCGAGTTTCTACTTTAAGATGCAACAGGAATTTCTCGAGTTCGTCAATCCGTTCGCGAGATATGGGAGTTTGAAGTTAAGGAATGGTTGAGAAACCATCAAAATTTTCGCAATTCTGATGCTAGAAACGAATAACTGGAATGGCCTAGGGGAAAAGTACACCCACCATTGTAATGGGGCGAGTTTCTACTTTCAGATGCAACAGGAATTTCTCGAGTTCGTCAATCCGTTCGCGAGATATGGGAGTTTGAAGTTAAGGAATGGTTGACAAACCATCAAAATTTTCGCAAGTGTGATACTCGAAACCAATAACTGGAATGGCCTAGGGGAAAAGTACACACATCATTGTAATGGGGCGAGTTTCTACTTTCAGATGCAACAGGAATTCCTCGAGTTCGTCAATCCGTTCGCGAGTTATGGGAGTTTGAAAATAAGGAATGGCTGAGAAACCATCAAAATTTTCGCAAGTGTGATACTCGAAACCAATAACTGGAATGGCCTAGGGGAAAAGTACACACATCATTGTAATGGGGCGAGTTTCTACTTTCAGATGCAACAGGAATTCCTCGATTTCGTCAATCGGTTCGCGAAATATGGGAGTTTGGAGTTAAGGAATGGTTGAGAAACCGTAAAAATTTTCGCAAGACTGATACTCGAAACCAATAACTACTATGGCCTAGGGAAAAATACACATACCTTTGTAATCGGGCGAGTTTCTGCTTTCAGATGCAAGAGGAATTTCTCGAGTTCGTCAATCCGTTCGGGAGATATGGGAGTTTGAAATTAAGGAACGGTTGAGAAACCATCAAAATTTTCGCAAGTTTGATAATCGAAACCAATAACTGGAATGGCCTAGGGGAAAAGTACCCACACCATTGTAATGGGGCGAGTTTCTACTTTCAGATGCAACAGGAATTTCTCGAGTTCGTCAATCCGTTCGCGAGATATGGGAGTTTGGAGTTAAGGAATGCTTGGGAAACCATCACAATTTTCGCAAGTCTGATACTCGAAACCAATAACTGGAATGGCCTAGGGGAAAAGTAAACACACCATTGTAATGGGGCGAGTTTCTACTTTCAGATGCAACAGGAATTTCTCGATTTCGTCAATCCGTTCGCGAGATATGGGAGTTTGAAGTTAAGGAATGCTTGGGAAACCATCACAATTTTCGCAAGTCTGATACTCGAAACCAATAACTACTATGGCCTAGGGGAAAAATACACATACCTTTGTAATCGGTCGAGTTTCTACTTTCAGATGCAACAGGAGTTTCTCGAGTTCGTCAATCCGTTCGCGAGATATGGATGTTTGAAGTTAAGGAATGCTTGGGAAACCATCACAATTTTCGCAAGTCTGATACTCGAAACCAATAACTACTATGGCCTAGGGGAAAAATACACATACCTTTGTAATCGGGCGAGTTTCTACTTTCAGATGCAACAGGAGTTTCTCGAGTTCGTCAATCCGTTCGCGAGATATGGGTGTTTGAAGTTAAGGAATGGTTGAGAAACCATCAAAATTCTCGCAATTCAGATGCTGGAAACGAATAACTGGAATGACCGAGGGGAAAGGTACACACACCATTGTAATCGGTCGACTCTCTACTTTCAGATGCAACAGGAAATAATCGAGTTCTTCAATCCGTTCGCGAGATATGGGAGTTTGAAGTTAAGGAATGTTTGAGGAACCATACAAATTTTCGCAAGTCTGTTACTCGAAACCAATAACTACTATGGCCTAGGGGAAAAATACACACACCTTTGTAATCGCGCGAGTTTCTACTTTAAGATGCAACAGGAATTTCTCGAGTTCGTCAATCCGTTCGCGAGGTATGGGAGTTTGAAGTTAAGGAATGGTTGAGAAACCATCAAAATTTTCGCAATTCTGATGCTAGAAACGAATAACTGGAATGGCCTAGGGGAAAAGTACACCCACCATTGTAATGGGGCGAGTTTCTACTTTCAGATGCAACAGGAATTTCTCGAGTTCGTCATTCCGTTCGCGAGATTTGTGTGTTTGAAGGTAAGGAATGTTTGAGGAACCATACAAATTTTCGCAAGTCTGTTACTCGAAACCAATAACTACTATGGCCTAGGGGAAAAATACACACACCTTTGTAATCGCGCGAGTTTCTACTTTAAGATGCAACAGGAATTTCTCGAGTTCGTCAATCCGTTCGCGAGGTATGGGAGTTTGATGTTAAGGAATGGTTGAGAAACCATCAAAATTTTCGCAATTCTGATGCTAGAAACGAATAACTGGAATGGCCTAGGGGAAAAGTACACCCACCATTGTAATGGGACGAGTTTCTACTTTCAGATGCAACAGGAATTTCTCGAGTTCGTCAATCCGTTCGCGAGATATGGGAGTTTGAAGTTAAGGAATGGTTGAAAAACCATCAAAATTTTCGCAAGTGTGATACTCGAAACCAATAACTGGAATGGCCTAGGGGAAAAGTACACACATCATTGTAATGGGGCGAGTTTTTACTTTCAGATGCAACAGGAATTCCTCGAGTTCGTCAATCCGTTCGCGAGTTATGGGAGTTTGAAAATAAGGAATGGTTGAGAAACCAACAAAATTTTCGCAAGTCTGATGCTAGAAACGAATAACTGGAATGGCCTAGGGGAAAAGTACACCCACCATTGTAATGGGGCGAGTTTCTACTTTCAGATGCAACAGGAATTTCTCGAGTTCGTCAATCCGTTCGCGAGATATGGGAGTTTGAAGTTAAGGAATGGTTGACAAACCATCAAAATTTTCGCAAGTGTGATACTCGAAACCAATAACTGGAATGGCCTAGGGGAAAAGTACACACATCATTGTAATGGGGCGAGTTTCTACTTTCAGATGCAACAGGAATTCCTCGATTTCGTCAATCGGTTCGCGAAATATGGGAGTTTGGAGTTAAGGAATGGTTGAGAAACCGTAAAAATTTTCGCAAGACTGATACTCGAAACCAATAACTACTATGGCCTAGGGAAAAATACACATACCTTTGTAATCGGGCGAGTTTCTGCTTTCAGATGTAAGAGGAATTTCTCGAGTTCGTCAATCCGTTCGGGAGATTTGGGTGTTTGAAGGTAAGGAATGGTTGAGAAACCATCAAAATTTTCGCTGGTCTGTTACTCGAAAGCAATAACTGGAATGGCCTAGGGGAAAAGTACACACACCATTGTAAGGGGCGAGTTTCTACTTTCAGATGCAACAGGAATTTCTCGAGTTCGTCAATCCGTTCGCGAGATATGGGAGTTTGAACTTAAGGAATGCTTGGGAAACCATCAAAATTATCGCAAGTCTGTTACTCGAAACCAATAACTACTATGGCCTAGGGGAAAAATACACCCACCTTTGTAATCGCGCGAGTTTCTACTTTAAGATGCAACAGGAATTTCTCGAGTTCGTCAATCCGTTCGCGAGATATGGGAGTTTGAAGTTAAGGAATGGTTGAGAAACCATCAAAATTTTCGCAATTCTGATGCTAGAAACGAATAACTGGAATGGCCTAGGGGAAAAGTGCACCCACCATTGTAATGGGGCGAGTTTCTACTTTCAGATGCAACAGGAATTTCTCGAGTTCGTCATTCCGTTCGCGAGATTTGGGTGTTTGAAGGTAAGGAATGGTTGAGAAACCATCAAAATTTTCGCTGGTCTGTTACTCGAAACCAATAACTGGAATGGCCTAGGGGAAAAGTACACACACCATTGTAATGGGGCGAGTTTCTACTTTCAGATGCAACAGGAATTTCTCGAGTTCGTCAATCCGTTCGCGAGATATGGGAGTTTGAAGTTAAGGAATGCTTGGGAAACCATCACAATTTTCGCAAGTCTGATACTCGAAAACAATAACTACTATGGCCTAGGGGAAAAATACACATACCTTTGTAATCGGGCGAGTTTCTACTTTCAGATGCAACAGGAGTTTCTCGAGTTCGTCAATCCGTTCGCGAGATATGGGAGTTTGAAGTTAAGGAATGCTTGGGAAACCATCACAATTTTCGCAAGTCTGATACTCGAAACCAATAACTACTATGGCCTAGGGGAAAAATACACATACCTTTGTAATCGGGCGAGTTTCTACTTTCAGATGCAACAGGAGTTTCTCGAGTTCGTCAATTCGTTCGCGAGATATGGGTATTTGAAGATAAGGAATGGTTGAGAAACCATCAAAATTCTCGCAATTCAGATGCTGGAAACGAATAACTGGAATGACCTAGGGGAAAGGTACACAAACCATTGTAATCGGTCGACTCTCTACTTTCAGATGCAACAGGAAATAATCGAGTTCTTCAATCCGTTCGCGAGATATGGGAGTTTGAAGTTAAGGAATGGTTGAGGAACCATACAAATTTTCGCAAGTCTGTTACTCGAAACCAATAACTACTATGGCCTAGGGGAAAAATACACACACCTTTGTAATCGCGCGAGTTTCTACTTTAAGATGCAACAGGAATTTCTCGAGTTCGTCAATCCGTTCGCGAGGTATGGGAGTTTGAAGTTAAGGAATGGTTGAGAAACCATCAAAATTTTCGCAATTCTGATGCTAGAAACGAATAACTGGAATGGCCTAGGGGAAAAGTACACCCACCATTGTAATGGGGCGAGTTTCTACTTTCAGATGCAACAGGAATTTCTCGAGTTCGTCATTCCGTTCGCGAGATTTGTGTGTTTGAAGGTAAGGAATGTTTGAGGAACCATACAAATTTTCGCAAGTCTGTTACTCGAAACCAATAACTACTATGGCCTAGGGGAAAAATACACACACCTTTGTAATCGCGCGAGTTTCTACTTTAAGATGCAACAGGAATTTCTCGAGTTCGTCAATCCGTTCGCGAGGTATGGGAGTTTGATGTTAAGGAATGGTTGAGAAACCATCAAAATTTTCGCAATTCTGATGCTAGAAACGAATAACTGGAATGGCCTAGGGGAAAAGTACACCCACCATTGTAATGGGGCGAGTTTCTACTTTCAGATGCAACAGGAATTTCTCGAGTTCGTCAATCCGTTCGCGAGATATGGGAGTTTGAAGTTAAGGAATGGTTGAAAAACCATCAAAATTTTCGCTGGTCTGTTACTCGAAACCAATAACTGGAATGGCCTAGGGGAAAAGTACACACACCATTGTAATGGGGCGAGTTTCTACTTTCAGATGCAACAGGAATTTCTCGAGTTCGTCAATCCGTTCGCGAGATATGGGAGTTTGAAGTTAAGGAATGCTTGGGAAACCATCACAATTTTCGCAAGTCTGATACTCGAAACCAATAACTACTATGGCCTAGGGGAACAATACACATACCTTTGTAATCGGGCGAGTTTCTACTTTCAGATGCAACAGGAGTTTCTCGAGTTCGTCAATCCGTTCGCGAGATATGGGAGTTTGAAGTTAAGGAATGCTTGGGAAACCATCACAATTTTCGCAAGTCTGATACTCGAAACCAATAACTACTATGGCCTAGGGGAAAAATACACATACCTTTGTAATCGGGCGAGTTTCTACTTTCAGATGCAACAGGAGTTTCTCGAGTTCGTCAATTCGTTCGCGAGATATGGGTATTTGAAGTTAAGGAATGGTTGAGAAACCATCAAAATTCTCGCAATTCAGATGCTGGAAACGAATAACTGGAATGACCTAGGGGAAAGGTACACACACCATTGTAATCGGTCGACTCTCTACTTTCAGATGCAACAGGAAATAATCGAGTTCTTCAATCCGTTCGCGAGATATGGGAGTTTGAAGTTAAGGAATGGTTGAGGAACCATACAAATTTTCGCAAGTCTGTTACTCGAAACCAATAACTACTATGGCCTAGGGGAAAAATACACACACCTTTGTAATCGCGCGAGTTTCTACTTTAAGATGCAACAGGAATTTCTCGAGTTCGTCAATCCGTTCGCGAGATATGGGAGTTTGAAGTTAAGGAATGGTTGAGAAACCATCAAAATTTTCGCAATTCTGATGCTAGAAACGAATAACTGGAATGGCCTAGGGGAAAAGTACACCCACCATTGTAATGGGGCGAGTTTCTACTTTCAGATGCAACAGGAATTTCTCGAGTTCGTCAATCCGTTCGCGAGATATGGGAGTTTGAAGTTAAGGAATGGTTGACAAACCATCAAAATTTTCGCAAGTGTGATACTCGAAACCAATAACTGGAATGGCCTAGGGGAAAAGTACACACATCATTGTAATGGGGCGAGTTTCTACTTTCAGATGCAACAGGAATTCCTCGAGTTCGTCAATCCGTTCGCGAGTTATGGGAGTTTGAAAATAAGGAATGGCTGAGAAACCATCAAAATTTTCGCAAGTGTGATACTCGAAACCAATAACTGGAATGGCCTAGGGGAAAAGTACACTCATCATTGTAATGGGGCGAGTTTCTACTTTCAGATGCAACAGGAATTCCTCGATTTCGTCAATCGGTTCGCGAAATATGGGAGTTTGGAGTTAAGGAATGGTTGAGAAACCGTAAAAATTTTCGCAAGACTGATACTCGAAACCAATAACTACTATGGCCTAGGGAAAAATACACATACCTTTGTAATCGGGCGAGTTTCTGCTTTCAGATGCAAGAGGAATTTCTCGAGTTCGTCAATCCGTTCGGGAGATATGGGAGTTTGAAATTAAGGAACGGTTGAGAAACCATCAAAATTTTCGCAAGTTTGATAATCGAAACCAATAACTGGAATGGCCTAGGGGAAAAGTACCCACACCATTGTAATGGGGCGAGTTTCTACTTTCAGATGCAACAGGAATTTCTCGAGTTCGTCAATCCGTTCGCGAGATATGGGAGTTTGGAGTTAAGGAATGCTTGGGAAACCATCACAATTTTCGCAAGTCTGATACTCGAAACCAATAACTGGAATGGCCTAGGGGAAAAGTAAACACACCATTGTAATGGGGCGAGTTTCTACTTTCAGATGCAACAGGAATTTCTCGAGTTCGTCAATCCGTTCGCGAGATATGGGAGTTTGAAGTTAAGGAATGCTTGGGAAACCATCACAATTTTCGCAAGTCTGATACTCGAAACCAATAACTACTATGGCCTAGGGGAAAAATACACATACCTTTGTAATCGGTCGAGTTTCTACTTTCAGATGCAACAGGAGTTTCTCGAGTTCGTCAATCCGTTCGCGAGATATGGATGTTTGAAGTTAAGGAATGCTTGGGAAACCATCACAATTTTCGCAAGTCTGATACTCGAAACCAATAACTACTATGGCCTAGGGGAAAAATACACATACCTTTGTAATCGGGCGAGTTTCTACTTTCAGATGCAACAGGAGTTTCTCGAGTTCGTCAATCCGTTCGCGAGATATGGGTGTTTGAAGTTAAGGAATGGTTGAGAAACCATCAAAATTCTCGCAATTCAGATGCTGGAAACGAATAACTGGAATGACCGAGGGGAAAGGTACACACACCATTGTAATCGGTCGACTCTCTACTTTCAGATGCAACAGGAAATAATCGAGTTCTTCAATCCGTTCGCGAGATATGGGAGTTTGAAGTTAAGGAATGTTTGAGGAACCATACAAATTTTCGCAAGTCTGTTACTCGAAACCAATAACTACTATGGCCTAGGGGAAAAATACACACACCTTTGTAATCGCGCGAGTTTCTACTTTAAGATGCAACAGGAATTTCTCGAGTTCGTCAATCCGTTCGCGAGGTATGGGAGTTTGAAGTTAAGGAATGGTTGAGAAACCATCAAAATTTTCGCAATTCTGATGCTAGAAACGAATAACTGGAATGGCCTAGGGGAAAAGTACACCCACCATTGTAATGGGGCGAGTTTCTACTTTCAGATGCAACAGGAATTTCTCGAGTTCGTCATTCCGTTCGCGAGATTTGTGTGTTTGAAGGTAAGGAATGTTTGAGGAACCATACAAATTTTCGCAAGTCTGTTACTCGAAACCAATAACTACTATGGCCTAGGGGAAAAATACACACACCTTTGTAATCGCGCGAGTTTCTACTTTAAGATGCAACAGGAATTTCTCGAGTTCGTCAATCCGTTCGCGAGGTATGGGAGTTTGATGTTAAGGAATGGTTGAGAAACCATCAAAATTTTCGCAAGTCTGATGCTAGAAACCAATAACTGGAATGGCCTAGGGGAAAAGTACACACATCATTGTAATGGGGCGAGTTTTTACTTTCAGATGCAACAGGAATTCCTCGAGTTCGTCAATCCGTTCGCGAGTTATGGGAGTTTGAAAATAAGGAATGGTTGAGAAACCAACAAAATTTTCGCAAGTCTGATGCTAGAAACGAATAACTGGAATGGCCTAGGGGAAAAGTACACCCACCATTGTAATGGGGCGAGTTTCTACTTTCAGATGCAACAGGAATTTCTCGAGTTCGTCAATCCGTTCGCGAGATATGGGAGTTTGAAGTTAAGGAATGGTTGACAAACCATCAAAATTTTCGCAAGTGTGATACTCGAAACCAATAACTGGAATGGCCTAGGGGAAAAGTACACACATCATTGTAATGGGGCGAGTTTCTACTTTCAGATGCAACAGGAATTCCTCGATTTCGTCAATCGGTTCGCGAAATATGGGAGTTTGGAGTTAAGGAATGGTTGAGAAACCGTAAAAATTTTCGCAAGACTGATACTCGAAACCAATAACTACTATGGCCTAGGGAAAAATACACATACCTTTGTAATCGGGCGAGTTTCTGCTTTCAGATGTAAGAGGAATTTCTCGAGTTCGTCAATCCGTTTGGGAGATTTGGGTGTTTGAAGGTAAGGAATGGTTGAGAAACCATCAAAATTTTCGCTGGTCTGTTACTCGAAAGCAATAACTGGAATGGCCTAGGGGAAAAGTACACACACCATTGTAATGGGGCGAGTTTCTACTTTCAGATGCAACAGGAATTTCTCGAGTTCGTCAATCCGTTCGCGAGATATGGGAGTTTGAACTTAAGGAATGCTTGGGAAACCATCAAAATTATCGCAAGTCTGTTACTCGAAACCAATAACTACTATGGCCTAGGGGAAAAATACACCCACCTTTGTAATCGCGCGAGTTTCTACTTTAAGATGCAACAGGAATTTCTCGAGTTCGTCAATCCGTTCGCGAGATATGGGAGTTTGAAGTTAAGGAATGGTTGAGAAACCATCAAAATTTTCGCAATTCTGATGCTAGAAACGAATAACTGGAATGGCCTAGGGGAAAAGTGCACCCACCATTGTAATGGGGCGAGTTTCTACTTTCAGATGCAACAGGAATTTCTCGAGTTCGTCATTCCGTTCGCGAGATTTGGGTGTTTGAAGGTAAGGAATGGTTGAGAAACCATCAAAATTTTCGCTGGTCTGTTACTCGAAACCAATAACTGGAATGGCCTAGGGGAAAAGTACACACACCATTGTAATGGGGCGAGTTTCTACTTTCAGATGCAACAGGAATTTCTCGAGTTCGTCAATCCGTTCGCGAGATATGGGAGTTTGAAGTTAAGGAATGCTTGGGAAACCATCACAATTTTCGCAAGTCTGATACTCGAAAACAATAACTACTATGGCCTAGGGGAAAAATACACATACCTTTGTAATCGGGCGAGTTTCTACTTTCAGATGCAACAGGAGTTTCTCGAGTTCGTCAATCCGTTCGCGAGATATGGGAGTTTGAAGTTAAGGAATGCTTGGGAAACCATCACAATTTTCGCAAGTCTGATACTCGAAACCAATAACTACTATGGCCTAGGGGAAAAATACACATACCTTTGTAATCGGGCGAGTTTCTACTTTCAGATGCAACAGGAGTTTCTCGAGTTCGTCAATTCGTTCGCGAGATATGGGTATTTGAAGATAAGGAATGGTTGAGAAACCATCAAAATTCTCGCAATTCAGATGCTGGAAACGAATAACTGGAATGACCTAGGGGAAAGGTACACACACCATTGTAATCGGTCGACTCTCTACTTTCAGATGCAACAGGAAATAATCGAGTTCTTCAATCCGTTCGCGAGATATGGGAGTTTGAAGTTAAGGAATGGTTGAGGAACCATACAAATTTTCGCAAGTCTGTTACTCGAAACCAATAACTACTATGGCCTAGGGGAAAAATACACACACCTTTGTAATCGCGCGAGTTTCTACTTTAAGATGCAACAGGAATTTCTCGAGTTCGTCAATCCGTTCGCGAGATATGGGAGTTTGAAGTTAAGGAATGGTTGAGAAACCATCAAAATTTTCGCAATTCTGATGCTAGAAACGAATAACTGGAACGGCCTAGGGGAAAAGTACGCCCACCATTGTAATGGGGCGAGTTTCTACTTTCAGATGCAACAGGAATTTCTCGAGTTCGTCAATCCGTTCGCGAGATATAGGAGTTTGAAGTTAAGGAATGGTTGACAAACCATCAAAATTTTCGCAAGTGTGATACTCGAAACCAATAACTGGAATGGCCTAGGGGAAAAGTACACACATCATTGTAATGGGGCGAGTTTCTACTTTCAGATGCAACAGGAATTCCTCGAGTTCGTCAATCCGTTCGCGAGTTATGGGAGTTTGAAAATAAGGAATGGTTGAGAAAACATCAAAATTTTCGCAAGTGTGATACTCGAAACCAATAACTGGAATGGCCTAGGGGAAAAGTACACACATCATTGTAATGGGGCGAGTTTCTACTTTCAGATGCAACAGGAATTCCTCGATTTCGTCAATCGGTTCGCGAAATATGGGAGTTTGGAGTTAAGGAATGGTTGAGAAACCGTAAAAATTTTCGCAAGACTGATACTCGAAACCAATAACTACTATGGCCTAGGGAAAAATACACATACCTTTGTAATCGGGCGAGTTTCTGCTTTCAGATGCAACAGGAATTCCTCGAGTTCGTCAATCCGTTCGCGAGTTATGGGAGTTTGAAAATAAGGAATGGTTGAGAAACCAACAAAATTTTCGCAAGTCTGATGCTAGAAACGAATAACTGGAATGGCCTAGGGGAAAAGTACACCCACCATTGTAATGGGGCGAGTTTCTACTTTCAGATGCAACAGGAATTTCTCGAGTTCGTCAATCCGTTCGCGAGATATGGGAGTTTGAAGTTAAGGAATGGTTGACAAACCATCAAAATTTTCGCAAGTGTGATACTCGAAACCAATAACTGGAATGGCCTAGGGGAAAAGTACACACATCATTGTAATGGGGCGAGTTTCTACTTTCAGATGCAACAGGAATTCCTCGATTTCGTCAATCGGTTCGCGAAATATGGGAGTTTGGAGTTAAGGAATGGTTGAGAAACCGTAAAAATTTTCGCAAGACTGATACTCGAAACCAATAACTACTATGGCCTAGGGAAAAATACACATACCTTTGTAATCGGGCGAGTTTCTGCTTTCAGATGTAAGAGGAATTTCTCGAGTTCGTCAATCCGTTCGGGAGATTTGGGTGTTTGAAGGTAAGGAATGGTTGAGAAACCATCAAAATTTTCGCTGGTCTGTTACTCGAAAGCAATAACTGGAATGGCCTAGGGGAAAAGTACACACACCATTGTAATGGGGCGAGTTTCTACTTTCAGATGCAACAGGAATTTCTCGAGTTCGTCAATCCGTTCGCGAGATATGGGAGTTTGAACTTAAGGAATGCTTGGGAAACCATCAAAATTATCGCAAGTCTGTTACTCGAAACCAATAACTACTATGGCCTAGGGGAAAAATACACCCACCTTTGTAATCGCGCGAGTTTCTACTTTAAGATGCAACAGGAATTTCTCGAGTTCGTCAATCCGTTCGCGAGATATGGGAGTTTGAAGTTAAGGAATGGTTGAGAAACCATCAAAATTTTCGCAATTCTGATGCTAGAAACGAATAACTGGAATGGCCTAGGGGAAAAGTGCACCCACCATTGTAATGGGGCGAGTTTCTACTTTCAGATGCAACAGGAATTTCTCGAGTTCGTCATTCCGTTCGCGAGATTTGGGTGTTTGAAGGTAAGGAATGGTTGAGAAACCATCAAAATTTTCGCTGGTCTGTTACTCGAAACCAATAACTGGAATGGCCTAGGGGAAAAGTACACACACCATTGTAATGGGGCGAGTTTCTACTTTCAGATGCAACAGGAATTTCTCGAGTTCGTCAATCCGTTCGCGAGATATGGGAGTTTGAAGTTAAGGAATGCTTGGGAAACCATCACAATTTTCGCAAGTCTGATACTCGAAAACAATAACTACTATGGCCTAGGGGAAAAATACACATACCTTTGTAATCGGGCGAGTTTCTACTTTCAGATGCAACAGGAGTTTCTCGAGTTCGTCAATCCGTTCGCGAGATATGGGAGTTTGAAGTTAAGGAATGCTTGGGAAACCATCACAATTTTCGCAAGTCTGATACTCGAAACCAATAACTACTATGGCCTAGGGGAAAAATACACATACCTTTGTAATCGGGCGAGTTTCTACTTTCAGATGCAACAGGAGTTTCTCGAGTTCGTCAATTCGTTCGCGAGATATGGGTATTTGAAGATAAGGAATGGTTGAGAAACCATCAAAATTCTCGCAATTCAGATGCTGGAAACGAATAACTGGAATGACCTAGGGGAAAGGTTCACACACCATTGTAATCGGTCGACTCTCTACTTTCAGATGCAACAGGAAATAATCGAGTTCTTCAATCCGTTCGCGAGATATGGGAGTTTGAAGTTAAGGAATGGTTGAGGAACCATACAAATTTTCGCAAGTCTGTTACTCGAAACCAATAACTACTATGGCCTAGGGGAAAAATACACACACCTTTGTAATCGCGCGAGTTTCTACTTTAAGATGCAACAGGAATTTCTCGAGTTCGTCAATCCGTTCGCGAGATATGGGAGTTTGAAGTTAAGGAATGGTTGAGAAACCATCAAAATTTTCGCAATTCTGATGCTAGAAACGAATAACTGGAACGGCCTAGGGGAAAAGTACGCCCACCATTGTAATGGGGCGAGTTTCTACTTTCAGATGCAACAGGAATTTCTCGAGTTCGTCAATCCGTTCGCGAGATATGGGAGTTTGAAGTTAAGGAATGGTTGACAAACCATCAAAATTTTCGCAAGTGTGATACTCGAAACCAATAACTGGAATGGCCTAGGGGAAAAGTACACACATCATTGTAATGGGGCGAGTTTCTACTTTCAGATGCAACAGGAGTTCCTCGAGTTCGTCAATCCGTTCGCGAGTTATGGGAGTTTGAAAATAAGGAATGGTTGAGAAAACATCAAAATTTTCGCAAGTGTGATACTCGAAACCAATAACTGGAATGGCCTAGGGGAAAAGTACACACATCATTGTAATGGGGCGAGTTTCTACTTTCAGATGCAACAGGAATTCCTCGATTTCGTCAATCGGTTCGCGAAATATGGGAGTTTGGAGTTAAGGAATGGTTGAGAAACCGTAAAAATTTTCGCAAGACTGATACTCGAAACCAATAACTACTATGGCCTAGGGAAAAATACACATACCTTTGTAATCGGGCGAGTTTCTGCTTTCAGATGCAAGAGGAATTTCTCGAGTTCGTCAATCCGTTCGGGAGATATGGGAGTTTGAAATTAAGGAACGGTTGAGAAACCATCAAAATTTTCGCAAGTTTGATAATCGAAACCAATAACTGGAATGGCCTAGGGGAAAAGTACCCACACCATTGTAATGGGGCGAGTTTCTACTTTCAGATGCAACAGCAATTTCTCGAGTTCGTCAATCCGTTCGCGAGATATGGGAGTTTGAAGTTAAGGAATGCTTGGGAAACCATCACAATTTTCGCAAGTCTGATACTCGAAACCAATAACTGGAATGGCCTAGGGGAAAAGTGAACACACAATTGTAATGGGGCGAGTTTCTACTTTCAGATGCAACAGGAATTTCTCGAGTTCGTCAATCCGTTCGCGAGATATGGGAGTTTGAAGTTAAGGAATGCTTGGGAAACCATCACAATTTTCGCAAGTCTGATACTCGAAACCAATAACTACTATGGCCTAGGGGAAAAATACACATACCTTTGTAATCGGTCGAGTTTCTACTTTCAGATGCAACAGGAGTTTCTCGAGTTCGTCAATCCGTTCGCGAGATATGGGTGTTTGAAGTTAAGGAATGGTTGAGAAACCATCAAAATTCTCGCAATTCAGATGCTGGAAACGAATAACTGGAATGACCTAGGGGAAAGGTACACACACCATTGTAATCGGTCGACTCTCTACTTTCAGATGCAACAGGAAATAATCGAGTCCTTCAATCCGTTCGCGAGATGTGGGAGTTTGAAGTTAAGGAATGGTTGAGGAACCATACAAATTTTCGCAAGTCTGTTACTCGAAACCAATAACTTCTATGGCCTAGGGGAAAAATACACACACCTTTGTAATCGCGCGAGTTTCTACTTTAAGATGCAACAGGAATTTCTCGAGTTCGTCAATCCGTTCGCGAGATATGGGAGTTTGAAGTTAAGGAATGGTTGAGAAACCATCAAAATTTTCGCAATTCTGATGCTAGAAACGAATAACTGGAATGGCCTAGGGGAAAAGTACACCCACCATTGTAATGGGGCGAGTTTCTACTTTCAGATGCAACAGGAATTTCTCGAGTTCGTCATTCCGTTCGCGAGATTTGTGTGTTTGAAGGTAAGGAATGGTTGAGAAACCATCAAAATTTTCGCTGGTCTGTTACTCGAAACCAATAACTGGAAAGGCCTAGGGCAAAAATACACATACCCTTGTAATCGGGAGAGTTTCTTCTTCCAGATGCAACCGGAATTTCTCGTGTTCGTCAATCCGTTCGCGAGATATGGGAGTTTGAAGTTAAGGAATGGTTGAGAAACAATCACAATTTTCGCAAGTGTGATACTCGAAACCAATAACTGGAATGGCCTAGGGGAAAAGTACACACACCATTGTAATGGGGCGAGTTTCTACTTTCAGATGCAACAGGAATTTCTCGAGCTCGTCAATCCGTTCGCGAGATATGGGAGTTTGAAGTTAAGGAATGCTTGGGAAACCATCACAATTTTCGCAAGTCTGATACTCGAAACCAATAACTACTATGGCCTAGGGGAAAAATACACATACCTTTGTAATCGGGCGAGTTTCTACTTTCAGATACAACAGGAATTTCTCGAGTTCGTCATTCCGTTCGCGAGATATGGGAGTTTGAAGTTAAGGAATGGTTGACAAACCATCAAAATTTTCGCAAGTGTGATACTCGAAACCAATAACTGGAATGGCCTAGGGGAAAAGTAAACACACCATTGTAATGGGGCGAGTTTCTACTTTCAGATGCAACAGGAATTTCTCGAGTTCGTCAATCCGTTCGCGAGATATGGGAGTTTGAAGTTAAGGAATGCTTGGGAAACCATCACAATTTTCGCAAGTCTGATACTCGAAACCAATAACTACTATGGCCTAGGGGAAAAATACACATACCTTTGTAATCGGTCGAGTTTCTACTTTCAGATGCAACAGGAGTTTCTCGAGTTCGTCAATCCGTTCGCGAGATATGGGTGTTTGAAGTTAAGGAATGGTTGAGAAACCATCAAAATTCTCGCAATTCAGATGCTGGAAACGAATAACTGGAATGACCTAGGGGAAAGGTACACACACCATTGTAATCGGTCGACTCTCTACTTTCAGATGCAACAGGAAATAATCGAGTTCTTCAATCCGTTCGCGAGATATGGGAGTTTGAAGTTAAGGAATGGTTGAGGAACCATACAAATTTTCGCAAGTCTGTTACTCGAAACCAATAACTACTATGGCCTAGGGGAAAAATACACACACCTTTGTAATCGCGCGAGTTTCTACTTTAAGATGCAACAGGAATTTCTCGAGTTCGGCAATCCGTTCGCGAGATATGGGAGTTTGAAGTTAAGGAATGGTTGAGAAACCATCAAAATTTTCGCAATTCTGATGCTAGAAACGAATAACTGGAATGGCCTAGGGGAAAAGTACACCCACCATTGTAATGGGGCGAGTTTCTACTTTCAGATGCAACAGGAATTTCTCGAGTTCGTCAATCCGTTCGCGAGATATGGGAGTTTGAAGTTAAGGAATGGTTGACAAACCATCAAAATTTTCGCAAGTGTGATACTCGAAACCAATAACTGGAATGGCCTAGGGGAAAAGTACACACATCATTGTAATGGGGCGAGTTCCTACTTTCAGATGCAACAGGAATTCCTCGAGTTCGTCAATCCGTTCGCGAGATATGGGAGTTTGAAGTTAAGGAATGGTTGAGAAACCATCAAAATTTTCGCAATTCTGATGCTAGAAACGAATAACTGGAATGGCCTAGGGGAAAAGTACACCCACCATTGTAATGGGGCGAGTTTCTACTTTCAGATGCAACAGGAATTTCTCGAGTTCGTCATTCCGTTCGCGAGATTTGGGTGTTTGAAGGTAAGGAATGGTTGAGAAACCATCAAAATTTTCGCTGGTCTGTTACTCGAAACCAATAACTGGAAAGGCCTAGGGCAAAAATACACATACCTTTGTAATCGGGAGAGTTTCTTCTTCCAGATGCAACCGGAATTTCTCGTGTTCGTCAATCCGTTCGCGAGATATGGGAGTTTAAAGTTAAGGAATGGTTGAGAAACAATCACAATTTTCGCAAGTGTGATACTCGAAACCAATAACTGGAATGGCCTAGGGGAAAAGTACACACACCATTGTAATGGGGCGAGTTTCTACTTTCAGATGCAACAGGAATTTCTCGAGTTCGTCAATCCGTTCGCGAGATATGGGAGTTTGAAGTTAAGGAATGCTTGGGAAACCATCACAATTTTCGCAAGTCTGATACTCGAAACCAATAACTACTATGGCCTAGGGGAAAAATACACATACCTTTGTAATCGGGCGAGTTTCTACTTTCAGATACAACAGGAATTTCTCGAGTTCGTCATTCCGTTCGCGAGATATGGGAGTTTGAAGTTAAGGAATGGTTGACAAACCATCAAAATTTTCGCAAGTGTGATACTCGAAACCAATAACTGGAATGGCCTAGGGGAAAAGTAAACACACCATTGTAATGGGGCGAGTTTCTACTTTCAGATGCAACAGGAATTTCTCGAGTTCGTCAATCCGTTCGCGAGATATGGGAGTTTGAAGTTAAGGAATGCTTGGGAAACCATCACAATTTTCGCAAGTCTGATACTCGAAACCAATAACTACTATGGCCTAGGGGAAAAATACACATACCTTTGTAATCGGTCGAGTTTCTACTTTCAGATGCAACAGGAGTTTCTCGAGTTCGTCAATCGGTTCGCGAAATATGGGAGTTTGGAGTTAAGGAATGGTTGAGAAACCGTAAAAATTTTCGCAAGACTGAAACTCGAAACCAATAACTACTATGGCCTAGGGAAAAATACACATACCTTTGTAATCGGGCGAGTTTCTACTTTCAGATGCAAGAGGAATTTCTCGAGTTCGTCAATCCGTTCGGGAGATATGGGAGTTTGAAATTAAGGAACGGTTGAGAAACCATCAAAATTTTCGCAAGTTTGATAATCGAAACTAATAACTGGAAAGGCCTAGGGGAAAAGTACACACACCATTGTAATCGGGCGAGTTTCTACTTTCAGATACAACAGGAATTTCTCGAGTTCGTCATTCCGTTCGCGAGATTTGGGTGTTTGAAGGTAAGGAATGGTTGAGAAACCATCAAAATTTTCGCTGGTCTGTTACTCGAAACCAATAACTGGAATGGCCTAGGGCAAAAATACACGTACCTTTGTAATCGGGAGAGTTTCTTCTTCCAGATGCAACCGGAATTTCTCGTGTTCGTCAATCCGTTCGCATGATATGGGGGTTTGAATTAAAGGAATGGTTGAGAAACAATCACAATTTTCGCAAGTGTGATACTCGAAACCAATAACTGGAATGGCCTAGGGGAAAAGTACACACACCATTGTAATGGGGCGAGTTTCTACTTTCAGATGCAACAGGAATTTCTCGAGTTCGTCAATCCGTTCGCGAGATATGGGAGTTTGAAGTTAAGGAATGCTTGGGAAACCATCACATTTTTCGCAAGTCTGATACTCGAAACCAATAACTACTATGGCCTAGGGGAAAAATACACATACCTTTGTAATCGGGCGTGTTTCTACTTTCAGATGCAACAAGAGTTTCTCGAGTTCGTCAATCCGTTCGCGAGATATGGGTGTTTGAAGTTAAGGAATGGTTGAGAAACCATCAAAATTCTCCCAATTCAGATGCTGGAAACGAATAACTGGAATGACCTAGGGGAAAGGTACACACACCATTGTAATCGGTCGACTCTCTACTTTCAGATGCAACAGGAAATAATCGAGTTCTTCAATCCGTTCGCGAGATATGGGAGTTTGAAGTTAAAGAATGGTTGAGGAACCATACAAATTTTCGCAAGTCTGATACTAGAAACCAATAACTACAAAGGCCTAAGGGAAAAATACACATACCTTTGTAATCGGGCGAGTTTCTTCTTCCAGATGCAACCGGAATTTCTCGTGTTCGTCAATCCGTTCGCGAGATATGGGAGTTTGAAGTTAAAGAATGGTTGAGAAACAATTACAATTTTCGCAAGTGTGATACTCGAAACCAATAACTGGAATGGCCTAGGGGAAAGGTACACACACCATTGTAATGGGGCGAGTTTCTACTTTCAGATGCAACAGGAGTTTCTCGAGTTCGTCAATCCGTTCGCGAGATATGGGAGTTTGAAGATAAGGAATGGTTGAGAGACCATCACAATTTTCGCAAGTCTGATACTCGAAACCAATAACTACTATGGCCTAGGGGAAAAATACACATACCTTTGTAATCGGGCGAGTTTCTACTTTCAGATGCAACAGGAGTTTCTCGAGTTCGTCAATCCGTTCGCGAGATATGGGAGTTTGAAGTTAAGGAATGGTTGAGAAACCATCAAAATTTTCGCAATTCTGATACTGGAAACGAATAACTGGAATGACCTAGGGGAAAAGTACACACACCATTGTAATCGGACGTCTTTCTACTTTCAGATGCAACAGGAAATAATCCAATTCGTCAATCCGTTCGCGAGATATGGGAGTTTGAAGTTAAGGAATGGTTGAGATATCACCAATATTTTCGCAAGTCTGATACTCGAAACCAATAACTGCTATGGCCTAGGGCAAAAATACACATACCGTTGTAATCGGACGAGTTTCTGGTTTCAGATGCAACAGGAATTTATCGAGTTCTCCAATCCGTTCGCGAGATATGGGAGTTTGAAGTTAAGGAATGCTTGATAAACCATCAAAATTTTCGCAAGTCTGATACTCGAAACCAATAACTACAAAGGCTTAGGGGAAAAATACACATACCATTGTAATTGGGCGAGTTTCTACTTTCAGATGCAACAGGAATTTCTCGAGCTCGTCATTCCGTTCGCGAGATATGGGTGTTTGAAGGTAAGGAATGGTTGAGAAACCAACAAAATTTTCGCTGGCCTGATACTCGAAACCAGTAACTGGAATGGCCTAGGGCAAAAATACACATACCTTTGTAATCGGGCGAGTTTCTACCTTCAGATGCAACAGGAATTTCTCGAGTTCGTCAAACCGTTCGCGAGATATGGGAGTTTGAAGTTAAGGAATGGTTGAGGAACCATCAAAATTTTCGCAATTCTGATGCTAGAAGCGAATAACTGGAATGACCTGGGGGAAAAGTACACACACCATTGTAATCGGTCGACTTTCTACTTTCAGATGCAACAGGAAATAATCGAGTTCGTCAATCCGTTCGCGAAATATGGGAGTTTGAAGTTAAGGAATGCTTGAGAAACCTTCAAAATTTTCGCAAGTCTGATACTCGAAACCAATAACTATTATGGCCTAGGGCAAAAATACACATGCCGTTGTAATTCGACGAGTTTCTGATTTCAGATGCAACAGGAAAGAGTCGAGTTCGTCATTCCGTTCGCGAGATATGGGTGTTTGAAGGTAAGGAATGGTTGAGAAACCATCAAAATTTTCGCCGGTCTGATACTCGAAACCAATAACTGGAATGACCTGGGGGAAAAGTACACACACCATTGTAATCGGTCGACTTTCTACTTTCAGATGCAACAGGAAATAATCGTGTTCGTCATTCCGTTCGCGAGATATGGGTGTTTGAAGGTAAGGAATGGTTGAGAAACAATCACAATTTTCGCAAGTCTGATACTCGAAACCAATAACTACTGTGGCCTAGGGGAAAAATACACATACCTTTGTAATCGGACGAGTTTCTACTTTCAGATGCAACAGGAATTTCTCGAGTTCGTCAATCCGTTCGCGAGATATGGGAGTTGGAAGTTAAGGAATGGTTGAGAAACCATCAAAATTTTCGCAATTCTGATGCTAGAAACGAATAACTGGAATGGCCTGGGGGAAAAGTATACACACCATTGTAATCGGTCGACTTTCTACTTTCAGATGCAACAGGAAATAATCGAGTTCGTCATTCCGTTCGCGAGATATCAGGGTTGAAGTTAAGGAATGGTTGGGAGACTATCAAAATTCTCGCTATTCTGATGCTAGAAACGAATAACTGGAATGACCTAGGGGAAAAGTACACACACCATTGTAATCGGTCCACATTCTACTTTCAGATGCAACAGGAAATAATCGAGTTCGTTAATCCGTTCGCGAGATATGGGAGTTTTAAGTTAAGGAATGCTTGAGAAACCATCAAAATTTTCGCAAGTCTGATACTCGAAACCAATAACTACAGAGGCCTAGGGGAAAAATACACATACCTTTGTAATCGGGCTAGTTTCTACTTTCAGATGCAACAGGAATTTCTCGAGCACGTCAATCCGTTCGCGAGATATGGGAGTTTGAAGTTTAGGAATGGTTGAGAAACAATCACAATTTTCGCAAGTCTGATACTCGAAACCAATAACTACTGTGGCCTAGGGGAAAAATACACATACCTTTGTAATTGGGTGAGTTTCTACTTTCAGATGCAACAGGAATTTCTCGAGTATGTCAAACCGTTCGCGAGATATGGGAGTGTGAAGTTAAGGAATGGTTGAGAAGCCATCAAAATTTTCGCAATTCTGATGCTACAAACGAATAACTGGAATGACCTGGGGGAAAAGTACACACACCATTGTAATCGGTCGACTTTCTACATTCAGATGCAACAGGAAATTCTCGAGTTAGTCAATCCGTTCGCGAGATATGCGAGTTTGAGGTTAAGGAATGGTCGAGAAACCATCAAAATTTTCGCAAGTCTGATACTCGAAGCCAATAACTACTATGGCCTAGGGCAAAAATACACATACCATTGTAAACGGGCGAGTTTCTACTTTCAGTTGCAATAGGAATTTCTCGAGTTCGTCAATCCGTTCAAGAGATATGAGAGTTTGAAGTTAAGGAATGGTTGTGAAACTATCAAAATTTTCGCAAGTCTGTTACTCGAAACCAATAACTGGAATGGCCTAGGGGAAAAGTACACACACGCATTGTAATCGGGCCAGTTTCTGGCTTCAGATGCAGTAGTAATTTCTCGAGATCGTCAATCCGTTCGCGAGGTATGGGAGTTTGAAGTTAAGGAATGGTTGAGGAACCATCAAAATTTTCGCATGTCTGATACTCGAAACAAATAACTACAATGGCCTAGGGGAAAAGTACACATACCATTGTAATCGGGCGAGTTTCCACTTTCATATGCAACCGGAATTTCTCGAGTTCGCCAATCCGTTCGCGAGATATGGGAATTTGAAGATAAGGAATGGTTGAGAAACCATCAAAATTTTTGCAAGTCTGATACTCGCAACGAATAACTGGAATGGCCTAGGGGAAAGGTACACACACCATTGTAATCGGGCGAGTTTCTACTTTCAGATGCAACAGGAATTTCTCGAGTTCGTCAATCCGTTCGCGAGATATGCGAGTTTGAAGTTAAGGAATGGTTGAGAAACCATCAAAATTTTTGCAAGTCTGATACTCAAATCCAATAACTACTATGGCTTAGGGCAAAAATACCCATACCGTTGTAACCGGGCGAGTTTGTGCTGTCAGATGCAACAGGAATTTCGCGAGCTCGTCAATCCGTTCGCGAGATATAGGAGTTTGAAGTTAAGGAATGGTTGAGAAACCATCAAAATTTTAGGAATCTGATACACTAAACCATTAACTACTATGGTCTAGGGCAAAAATACACATGCCGTTGTAATCGGGCGAGTTTCTGCTTTCAGATTCAACAGGAATTACTCGCGTTCGTCAATCCGTTCGCGAGATATGCGAGTTTGAAATTAAGGAATGGTTTAGAAACCATCAAAATTTTCGTAAGTCAGATACTCGAAACAAATAGCTACAATGGCCTAGGTGAAAAATGCACATACCGTTGTCATCGGGAGAGCTACTACTTTCAGACCCAACAGAAATTTGTCGGATTCGTCAATCCGTTCGCGAAATATCGGATTTTGGAATTAACAGATGGTTGAGCCACCATCAAAATTTACGCTGGTCAGACACTCGAAATCAATAACTACAATGGCCTAGGGGAAAAGTACACACACCATTGTAATCGGGCGAGTTTCTACTTTCAGACGCAACAGGATTTTCTCGAGTTCGTCAATCCGTTCGCGAGATATGGAAGTTTGAAGATAAGGAATGGTTGAGAAACTATCAAAACTTTCGCAATTCTGGTACTCGAAACCAATAACTGGAGTGGCCGAGGGGAAAAGTACACACACCATTGTAATGGGGCGAGTTTCTACTTTCAGATGCAACAGGAATTTCTCGAGTTCGTCAATCCGTTCGCGAGATATGGGAGTTTGAAGTTAAGGAATGGTTGAGAATCCATCAAAATTTTCGCAAGTCTGATACTCGAAACCAATAACTACGATGGCCTAGGGGAAAAATGCACATACCGTTCTAATCGGGAGAGTTTCTGGTTTCAGACGCAACAGAAATTTTTCGAATTCGTCAATCCGTTCGCGAAATATCGGAGTTTGGAGTTAAGAGATGGTTTAGAAACCATCAAAATTTTCGCAATTCTGATACTCGAAACCAATAACTGGAATGGCCTAGGGGAAAAGTACACACACCATTGTAATCGGGCGAGTTTCTACTTTCAGATGCAACAGGAATTTCTCGAGTTCGTCTATCCGTTCGCGAGATATGGGAGCTCGAAGTTAAGGTATGGTTGAGAAACCATCAAAATTTCGCAAGTCTGATACTCGAAACCAATAACTACTATGGCCTAGGGGAAAAATACACATACCGTTGTAATCGGGCGAGTTTCTGCTGTCAGATGCCACAGGAATTTCGCGAGCTCGTCAATCCGATCGCGAGGTATGGGAGTTTGAAGTTAAGGAATGGTTGAGGAACCATCAAAATTTTCGCATGTCTGATACTCGAAACCAATAACTACAAAGGCACTAGGCGAAAAATACACATACCTTTGTAGTCGGGCGAGTTCCTACTTGCAGATGAAACAGGGAATGCTCGAGTACGTCAATCCGTTCGCGAGATATGGGAGTTTGAAGTTAAAGAATGGTTGAGAAACCATCAAAATTTTCGCAATTCTGGTACTCGATACCAATAACTGGAGTGGCCTAGGGGAAAGTACACACACCATTGTAATGGGGCGGGTTTCTACTTTCAGATGCAACACGAATTTCTCAAGTTCGTCAATCCGTTCGCGAGATATGGGAGTTTGAAGTTAAGGAATGGTTGAGAAACTATCAAAATTTTCGTAAGTCTGATACTCGAAACAAATAACTACAATGGCCTAGGGGAAAAATACACATTCCGTTCTAATCGGGAGAGTTTCTGCTTTCAGACGCAACAGAAATTTTTCGAATTCGTCAATCCGTTCGCGAAATATCGGAGTTTGGAGTTAAGAGATGGTTGAGAAACCATCAAAATTTTCGCAATTCTGATACTCGAAACCAATAACTGGAATGACCTAGGGGAAAAGTACACACACCATTGTAATCGGGCGAGTTTCTACTTTCTGATGCAAAATTAATTTCTCGAATTCGTCAATCCGTTCGCGAGACATGGGAGTTTGAAGATAAGGAATGGTTGAGAAACCATCAAAATTTTTGCAAGCCTGATACTCGAAACCAATAACTACAATGGCCGAGGGTAAAAATACACATACCGTTGTAATCGGGCGAGTTTCTACTTTCAGATGCAACAGAAATTTTTCGGTTGCGTCAATCCGTTCGCGAGATATGGGAGTATGAAATTATGGAATGGTTGACAAACAATCAAAATTTTCACAAGTCTGATACTAGAAACCAATAACTGGAATGGCCTCGGGGAAAAGGAGACACACCATTGTAATCGGGCGAGTTTCTAGTTTCAGATGCAACAGAAATTTTTCGGATTCGTCAATCCGTTCGCGAGATATGGGAGTTTGAAGTTATGGAATGGTTGACAAACAATTAAAATTTTCGAAAATCTGATACTCGAAACCAATAAATACAATGGCCTAGGGGAAAAATACACATACCTTTGTAATCGGGAGAGTTTCTACTTTCAGATGCAACAGAAATTTTTCGGATTCTTCAATCCGTTCGGGAAATATCGGAGTTTGGACTTAAGAGATGCTTGAGAAACAATCAAAAGTTTCGCAATTCTGATGCTATGAACGAATAACTGGAATGGCCTTGGGGGAAAGTACACACACCATTGTAATCGGGCGAGTTTCTACTTTCTGATGCAAAATTAATTTCTCGAATTTGTCAATCCGTTCGCGAGATATGGGAGTTTGAAGTTAAGGAATGGTTGAGAAACCATCAAAATTTTCGCAAGTCTGATAATCGAAACAAATAACTACAATAGCCTAGGGGAAAAGTACACACACCATTGTAATCGGGCGAGTTTCCACTTTCATATGCAACCGGAATTTCTCGAGTTCGCCAATCCGTTCGCGAGATATGGGAATTTGAAGATAAGGAATGGTTGAGAAACCATCAAAATTTTTGCAAGCCTGATACTCGAAACAAATAACTACAATGGCCTAGCGGAAAAATACACATACCGTTGCAATCGGGAGAGTTTCTACTTTCAGATGCAACAGAAATTTTTCGGATTCGTCAATCCGTTCGCGAGATATGGGAGTTCGAAGTTAATGAATGGTTGAGAAACCATCAAAATTTTCGCAAGTCTGATACTCGAAACCAATAACTGGAATGGTCTAGGGGAAAAGTACACACACCATTGTAATCGGGCGAGTTTCTACTTTCAGATGCAACAGGAATTTCTCGAGTTCGTCAACCCGTTCGCGAGATATGGGAGCTTGAATGTACGGAATGGTTGAGAAACCATCAAAATATTCGCAAGTCTGATATTCGAAACCAATAACAACAATGGCCCAGGGGAAAAACACACATACATTTGTAATTGGGTGAGTTTCTACTATCAGATGCAACCGGAATTTCTCGAGTTCGTCAATCCGTTTGCGAGATATGGGAGTTTGTAGTTAAGGAATGCTTGAGAAACCATCAAAATTTTCGCAAGTCTGATTCTCGAAACCAATAACTACTATGATCTAGGGCAAAAATACACATACCTTTGTAATCGGGCGAGTTTCCGCTTTCAGATGCAACAGAAATTTCTCGTGTTCGTCAATCCGTTCGCGATATATGGGAGTTTGAAGTTAAGGAATGCTTGAGGAACCATCAAAATTTTCGAAAGTCTGATACTCGAAACCAATAACTACAAAGGCCTAGGGGAAAAATACACATACCGTTGTAATCGGGCGAGTTTCTACTTTCACAGGCAACAGGAATTTCTCGATTTCGTCGATCCGTTCGTGAGATGTGGGAGCTTGAAGTTTAGGAATGGTTGAGAAACGATCAAAATTTTCGCAAGAGTGATACTCGAAACGAGTAACTACAAAGGCCTACGGGAAAAATACACATACCTTTGTAATCGGGCGAGTTTCCACTTTCAGATGCAACAGGAATTTCTCGAGTTCGTCAATCGGTTCGCGTGATATGGGAGTTTGATGTTAAGGAATGGTTGAGGAACCATCAAAATTTTCGCTAGTCTGATACTCGAAACCAATAATTGGAATGGCCTAGGGGAAAAGTACACACACCATTGTAATCGGGCGAGTTTCTGCTTTCAGATGCAACAGGAATTTCTCGAGTTCGTCAATCCGTTCGCGAAATATCGGAGTTTGGAGTTAAGAGAAGGTTGAGAAACCATCAAAATTTTCGCAAGTCTGATATTCGATAACAACAACTGGAGTGGCCTAGGGGAAAAGTACACACAGCATTGTAATCGGGCGAGTTTCTACTTTCAGATACAACAGGAACTTCTCGAATTCGTCAATCCGTTCGCGATATATGGGAGTTTGAAGTTAAGGAATGGTTGAGGAACCATCAAAATATTCGCTGGTCTGATATTCGAAACCAATAACAACAATGGCCCAGGGTAAAAATACACATATCGTTGTAATCGGGCGAGTTTCTACTTTCACAGGCAACAGGAATTTCTCGATTTCGTCGTTCCCTTCGCGAGAAATGGGAGATTGAAGTTAAGGAATGGTTGAGGAACGATCAAAATTTGCGCAAGTCTGATACTCGAAACCAATAAGTACAAAGGCCTACGGGAAAAATACACATACCTTTGTAATCGGTCGAGTTTCCACTTTCAGATGCAACAGGAATTTCTCGAGTTCGTCAATCCGTTCGCGAGATAGGGGAGTTTGATGTTAAGGAATGGTTGAGAAACCATCAAAATTTTCGCTGGTCTGATACTCGAAACCAATAACTGGAATGGCCTAGGGGAAAAGTACACACACCATTGTAATCGGGCGAGTTTCTGCTTTCAGATGCAACAGGAATTTCTCGAGTTCGTCAATCCGTTCGCGAAATATCGGAGTTTGGAGTTAAGAGATCGTTGAGAAACCATCATAATTTTCGCAAGTCTGATATTCGATTACAACAACTGGAGTGGCCTAGGGGAAAAGTACACACAGCATTGTAATTGGGCGAGTTTCTACTTTCAGATACAACAGGAACTTCTCGAATTCGTCAATCCGTTCGCGATATATGGGAGTTTGAAGTTAAGGAATGGTTGAGGAACCATCAAAATATTCGCTGGTCTGATACTCGAAACAAATAACTGGAATGGCCTAGGGGAAAAGTACACATACCATTGTGATCGGGCGTGTATCTACTTTCAGATGCAACAGGAATTTCTCGAGTTCATCAATCCGTTCGCGAGATATGGGAGTTTGAAATTAAGGAATGGTTGAGGAACCATCAAAATTTTCGCAAGTCTGATACTTGAAACCAATAACTCCTATGGCCTAGGGCAAAAATGCACATACCGTTGTAATCGGGCGAGTTTCCACTTTCAGATGCAACAGGAATTTCTCGAGTTCGTCAATCCGTTCGCGAGATATGGGAGTTTGATGTTAAGGAATGGTTGAGAAACCATCAAAATTTTCGCTGGTCTGTTACTCGAAACCAATAACTGGAATGGCCTAGGGGAAAAGTACACACACCATTGTAATCGGGCGAGTTTCTGCTTTCAGATGCAACAGGAATTTCTCGAATTCGTCAATCCGTTCGCGATATATGGGAGTTTGAATGTACGGAATGATTGAGAAACCATCAAAATTTTCGCAAGTCTGATACTCGAAACCAATAACTGGAATGGTCTAGGGGAAAAGTACACACACCATTGTAATCGGGCGAGTTTCTACTTTCAGATGCAACAGGAATTTCTCGAGTTCGTTAACCCGTTCGCGAGATATGGGAGTTTGAAGGTACGGAATGGTTGAGAAACCATCAAAATTTTCGCAAGTCTGATATTCGAAACCAATAACAACAATGGCCCAGGGGAAAAACACACATACAGTTGTAATTGGGTGAGTTTCTACTAACAGATGCAACCGGAATTTCTCGAGTTCGTCAATCCGTTCGCGAGATATGGGAGTTTGTAGTTAAGGAATGCTTGAGAAACCATCAAAATTTTCGCAAGTCTGATACTCGAAACCAATAACTACTATGATCTAGGGCAAAAATACACATACCGTTGTAATCGGGCGAGTTTCCGCTTTCAGATGCAACAGAAATTTCTCGAGTTCGTCAATCCGTTCGCGATATATGGGAGTTTGAAGTTAAGGAATGCTTGAGGAACCATTAAAATTTTCGAAAGTCTGATACACGAAACCAATGCCTACAAAGGCCTAGGGGAAAAATACACATACCGTTGTAATCGGGCGAGTTTCTACTTTCACAGGCAACAGGAATTTCTCGATTTCGTCGATCCGTTCGTGAGATGTGGGAGCTTGAAGTTTAGGAATGGTTGAGAAACGATCAAAATTTTCGCAAGTCTGATACTCGAAACGAGTAACTACAAAGGCCTACGGGAAAAACACACATACCTTTGTAATCGGGCGCACTTCCACTTTCAGATGCAACAGGAATTTCTCGAGTTCGTCAATCGGTTCGCGAGATATGGGAGTTTGATGTTAAGGAATGGTTGAGAAACCATCAAAATTTTCGCTGGTCTGATATTCGAAACCAATAACTGGAATGGCCTAGGGGAAAAGTACACACACCATTGTAATCGGGCGAGTTTCTGCTTTCAGATGCAACAGGAATTTCTCGAGGTCGTCAATCCGTTCGCGAAATATCGGAGTTTGGAGTTAAGAGAAGGTTGAGAAACCATCAAAATTTTCGCAGGTCTGATATTCGATAACAACAACTGGAGTGGCCTAGGGGAAAAGTACACACAGCATTGTAATCGGGCGAGTTTCTACTTTCAGATACAACAGGAACTTCTCGAATTCGTCAATCCGTTCGCGATAATGGGAGTTTGAAGTTAAGGAATGGTTGAGGAACCATCAAAATATTCGATGGTCTGATATTCGAAACCAATAACAACAATGGCCCAGGGGAAAAACACACATACCGTTGTAATTGGGAGAGTTTCTACTTTCAGATGCAACCGGAATTTCTCGAGTTCGTCAATCCGTTCGCGAGATATGGGAGTTTGAAGTTAAGGAATGCTTGAGAAACCATCAAAATTTTCGAAAGTCTGATACTCGAAACCAATAACTACAACGGCCTAGGGGAAAAATGCACATACCGTTGTAATCGGGCGAGTTTCTACTTTCGCATGCAACAGGAATTTCTCGAGTTCGTCAATCCGTTCGCGAGAAATGGGAGATTGAAGTTAAGGAATGGTTGAGGAACGATCAAAATTTTCGCAAGTCTGATACTCGAAACCAATAACTACAAAGGCCTACGGGAAAAATACACATACCTTTGTAATCGGGCGAGTTTCCACTTTCAGATGCAACAGGAATTTCTCGAGTTCGTCAATCCGTTCGCGAGATATGGGAGTTTGATGTTAAGGAATGGTTGAGAAACCATCAAAATTTTCGCTGGTCTGATACTCGAAACCAATAACTGGAATGGCCTAGGGAAAAAGTACACACACCATTGTAATCGGGCGAGTTTCTGCTTTCAGATGCAACAGGAATTTCTCGAATTCGTCAAACCGTTCGCGATATATGGGAGTTTGAAGTTAAGGAATGGTTGAGGAACCATCAAAATATTCGCTGGTCTGATACTCGAAACCAATAACTGGAATGGTCTAGGGGAAAAGTACACATACCATTGTAATCGGGCGTGTTTCTACTTTCAGATGCAACAGGAATTTCTCGAGTTCATCAATCCGTTCGCGAGATATGGGAGTTTGAAGTTAAGGAATGGTTGAGGAACCATCAAAATTTTCGCAAGTCTGATACTTGAAACCAATAACTCCTATGGCCTAGGGCAAAAATGCACATACCGTTGAAATCGGGCGAGTTTCTGCTTTCAGATGCAATAGCAAATTCTCGAGTTCGTCAATCCGTTCGCGAGATATGGAAGTGTGGACTTACGGAATGGTTGAGAAACCATCAAAATTTTCGCAAGTCTGATACTCGAAACCAATAACTGGAATGGTCTAGGGGAAAAGTACACACACCATTGTAATCGGGCGAGTTTCTACTTTCAGATGCAACAGGAATTTCTCGAGTTCGTCAACCCGTTCGCGAGATATGGGAGTTTGAAGGTACGGAATGGTTGAGAAACCATCAAAATTTTCGCAAGTCTGATATTCGAAACCAATAACAACAATGGCCCAGGGGAAAAACACACATACAGTTGTAATTCGGTGAGTTTCTACTATCAGATGCAACCGGAATTTCTCGAGTTCGTCAATCCGTTCGCGATATATGGGAGTTTGAAGTTAAGGAATGCTTGAGGAACCATCAAAATTTTCGAAAGTCTGATACTCGAAACCAATAACTACTATGATCTAGGGCAAAAATACACATACCGTTGTAATCGGGCGAGTTTCTACTTTCACAGGCAAAAGGAATTTCTCGATTTCGTCGATCCGTTCGTGAGATGCGGGAGCTTGAAGTTTAGGAATGGTTGAGAAACGATCAAAATTTTCGCAAGTCTGATACTCGAAACGAGTAACTACAAAGGCCTACGGGAAAAATACACATACCTTTGTAATCGGGCGAGTTTCCACTTTCAGATGCAGCAGGAATTTCTCGAGTTCGTCAATCGGTTCGCGAGATATGGGAGTTTGATGTTAAGGAATGGTTGAGAAACCATCAAAATTTTCGCTGGTCTGATACTCGAAACCAATAACTGGAATGGCCTAGGGGAAAAGTACACACACCATTGTAATCGGGCGAGTTTCTGCTTTCAGATGCAACAGGAATTTCTCGAGTTCGTCAATCCGTTCGCGAAATATCGGAGTTTGGAGTTAAGAGATGGTTGAGAAACCATCAAAATTTTCGCAAGTCTGATATTCGATAACAGCAACTGGAGTGGCCTAGGGGAAAAGTACACACAGCATTGTAATCGGGCGAGTTTCTACTTTCAGATACAAGAGGAACTTCTGGAATTCGTCAATCCGTTCGCTATATGTGGGAGTTTGAAGTTAAGGAATGGTTGAGGAACCATCAAAATATTCGCTGGTCTGATACTCGAAACCAATAACTGGAATGGCCTAGGGGAAAAGTACACATACCATTGTAATCGGGCGTGTTTCTACTTTCAGATGCAACAGGAATTTCTCGAGTTCATCAATCCGTTCGCGAGATATGGGAGTTTGAAGTTAAGGAATGGTTGAGGAACCATCAAAATTTTCGCTAGTCTGATACTTGAAACCAATAACTCCTGTGGCCTAGGGCAAAAATGCACATACCGTTGTAATCGAGCGAGTTTCTGCTTTCAGATGCAATAGGAAATTCTCGAGTTCGTCAATCCGTTCGCGAGATATGGAAGTGTGAAGTTACGGAATGGTTGAGAAACCATCAAAATTTTCGCAAGTCTGATACTCGAAACCAATAACTGCAATGGCCCAGGGTAAAAACACACATACCGTTGTAATTGGGAGAGTTTCTACTTTCAGATGCAACCGGAATTTCTCGAGTTCGTCAAGCCGTTCGCGAGATATTGGAGTTTGAAGTTAAGGAATGGTTGAGGAACAATCAAAATTTTCGCAAGTCTGATACTCGAAACCAACAACTCCTATGGCCTATTGCAAAAATGCACATACCGTTGTAATCGGGCGAGTTTCTGCTTTGACATGCAACAGGAATTTCTCGAGTTCGTCAATCCGTTCGTGAGATATGGAAGTGTGAAGTTAAGAACTGGTTGAGAAACCATCAAAATTTTCGCAAGTCTGATACTCGAAACCAATAACTGGAATGGCCTAGGGGAAAAGTACACACACCATTGTAATCGGGCGAGTTTCTACTTTCAGATGCAACAGGAATTTCTCGAGTTCGTCAATCCGTTCGCGAGAAATGGGAGTTTGAAGTTAAGGAATTGTTGAGAATCTATCAAAATTTTCGCAAGTCTGATACTCGAAACCAATAACTACAATGGCATAGGGGAAAAATACACATACCGTTGTAATCGGGCTAGTTTCTACTTTCACAGGCAAATGGAATTTCTCGATTTCGTCGATCCGTTCGTGAGATGTGGGAGCCTGAAGTTTAGGAATGGTAGAGAAACGAGCAAAATTTTCGCAAGTCTGATACTCGAAACGAGTAACTACAAAGGCCTACGGGAAAAATACACATACCTGTGTAATCGGGCGAGTTTCCACTTTCAGATGCAACAGGAATTTCTCGAGTTCGTCAATCGGTTCGCGAGATATGGGAGTTTGATGTTAAGGAATGGTTGAGAAACCATCAAAATTTTCGCTGGTCTGATACTCGAAACCAATAACTACAATGGCATAGGGGAAAAATACACATACCGTTGTAATCGGGCTAGTTTCTACTTTCAGATGCAACAGGAATTTCTCGAGTTCGTCAATCCGTTCGCGAGATGTGGGAGTTTGAAGTTAAGGAATGGTTGAGAATCTATCAAAATTTTAGCAAGACTGATACTCGAAACCAATAACTACAATGGCATAGGGCAAAAATACACATACCGTTGTAATCGGGCGAGTTTTCACTTTCAGATGCAACAGGAATTTCTCGAGTTCGTCAATCCGTTCGCGAGATATGGATGTGTGAAGTTAAGGACTGGTTGAGAAACCATCAAAATTTTCGCAAGTCTGATACTCGAAACCAATAACTGGAATGGCCTAGGGGAAAAGTACACACACCATTCTAATCGGTCGACTTTCTACTTTCAGATGCAACAGGAAATAATCGATTTCGTCAATCCATTCGCGAGATATAGGAGTTTGAAGTTAAGGAATGCTTGAGAAACCATCAAAATATTCGCAAGTCTGATACTCGAAACCAATAACTACTATGATCTAGGGCAAAAATGCACATACCGCTGTAGTCGGGCGAGTTTCCACTTTCAGATGCAACAGGAATTTCTCGATTTCGTCACTCCGTTCGCGAGATATGGGAGTTTGAAGTTAAGGAATGCTTAAGAAACCATCAAAATTTTCGGTGGTCTGATACTCGAAACCAATAACTGGAATGGCCTAGGGGAAAAGTACACACACCATGGTAATCGGGCGAGTTCCTACTTTCAGATGCAACAGGAATTTCTCGAGTTCGTCTATCCGTTCGCGAGATATGGGAGTTTGAAGTTAAGGAATGGTTGAGAAACCATCAACATTTTTGCAAGTCTGATACTCGAAACCAATAACTGGAATGGCCTAGGGGAAAAGTACACACACCATTGTAATCGGGCATGTTTCTACTTTCAGATGCAACAGGAATTTCTCGAGTTCGTCAATCCGTTCGCGAGAAATGGGAGTTTGAAGTTAAGGAATGGTTGAGAAACTATCAAAATTTTCGCAAGTCTGATACTCGAAACCAATAACTACAATGGCCCAGGGTGAAAATACACATACCTTTGTAATCGGGCGAGTTTCCACTTTCAGATGCAACGGGAATTTCTCGAGTTCGTCATTCCGTTCGCGAGATATTGGAGTTTGACGTTAAGGAATGGTTGAGGAACCATCAAAATTTTCGCAAGTCTGATACTCGAAACCAATAACTACAAAGGCATAGGGGAAAAATGCACATACCTTTGTAATCGGGCGCGTTTCCACTTTCAGATGCAACAGGAATTTCTCGAGTTCGTCATTCCGTTCGCGAGATATGTGAGTTTGAAGTTAAGGAATGGTTGAGAAACCATCAAAATTTTCGCAATTCTGATGCTAGAAACCAATAACTACAATGGCCTAGGCGAAAAATGCACATACCGTTGAAATCGGGCGAGTTTCTGCTTTCAGATACAACAGGAATTTCTCGAGTTCGTCAATCCGTTCGCGAGATATGGAAATTTGAACTTAAGGGATGATTGAGAAATCATCAAAATTTTCGCAAGTCTGATACTCGAAATCAATAACTGGAATGGCCTAGGGGAAAAGTACACACACCATTGTAATCGTGCGAGTTTCTACTTTCAGATGCAACGGGAATTTCTCGAGTTCGTCATTCCGTTCGCGAGATATTGGAGTTTGACGTTAAGGAATGGTTGAGAAACCATCAAAATTTTCGCAAGTCTGATACTCGAAACCAATAACTACAATGGCCTAGGGGAAAAATACACATACCGTTGTAATCGGGCGAGTTTCTACTTTCAGATGCAACAGGAATTTCTCGATTTCGTCAATCCGTTCGTGAGATATGGGAGTTTGAAGTTAAGGAATGGTTGAGAAACCATCAAAATTTTCGCAAATCTGATACTCGAAACCAATAACTACAAATGCCTAGGGGAAAAATACACATACCGTTGTAATCGGGCGAGATTCTACTTTCACATGCAATAGGAATTTCTCGCGTTCGTCAATCCGTTCGCGAAATATGGGAGTTTGAAGTTAAGGAATGGTTCAGAAACCATAAAAATTTTCGCAGGTCTGATACTCGAAACCAATAACTGGAATTGCCTAGGGGAAAAGTACACACACCATTGTAATCGGGCGAGTTTCTACTTTCAGATACAGCAGGAATTTCTCGAGTTCGTCAATCCGTTCGCGAGATATGGAAATTTGAACTTAAGGGATGATTGAGAAACCATCAAAATTTTCGCAAGTCTGATACTCGAAACCAATAACTGGAATGGCCTAGGGGAAAAGTACACACACCATTGTAATCGTGCGAGTTTCTACTTTCAGATGCAACGGGAATTTCTCGAGTTCGTCATTCCTGTTCGCAAGATATGGGAGTTTGTCGTTAAGGAATGGTTGAGAAACCATCAAAATTTTCGCAATTGTGATCCTAGAAACCAATAACTACAAAGGCATAGGGGAAAAATGGACATACCTTTGTAATCGGGCGCGTTTCCACTTTCAGATGCAACAGGAATTTCCGGAGTTCGTCATTCCGTTCGCTTGATATGCGAGTTTGAAGTTAAGGAATGGTTGAGAAACCATCAAAATTTTCGCAATTCTGATGCGAGAAACCAATAACTACAATGGCCTATGCGAAAAATGCATATACCGTTGAAATCGGGCGAGTTTCTACTTTCTGATGCAACAGGAATTTCTCGATTTCGTCAATCCGTTCGCGAGATATGGCAGTTTGAAGTTAAGGAATGCTTAAGAAACAGTCAAAATTTTCGGTGGTTTGATACTAGAAACCAATAACTGGAATGGCCTGGGGGATAAGTACACACACCATTCTAATCGGGCGAGTCTCTACTTTCAGATGCAACAGGAATTTCTCGAGTTCGTCAATCCGTTCGCGAGATATGGGAGTTTGAAGTTCAGGAATGGTTGGGTAACCCTCAAAATTTTCGCAAGTCTGATACTCGAAACCAATAACTACAAAGGCCTAGGGGAATAACACACATATCTTCGTAATCGGGCGAGTTTCTACTTTCAGATGCAACAGGAATTTCTCGAGTTCGTCAATCCGTTCGCGAGAAATGGGAGTTTGAAGTTAAGGAATGGTTGAGAATCTATCAAAATTTTCGCAAGTCTGATACTCGAAACCAATAACTACAATGGCATAGGGGAAAAATACACATACCGTTGTAATCGGGCTAGTTTCTACTTTCACAGGCAAATGTAATTTCTCGATTTCGTCGATCCGTTCGTGAGATGTGGGAGCCTGAAGTTTAGGAATGGTTGAGAAACGATCAAAATTTTCGCAAGTCTGATACTCGAAACCAATAACTACAATGGCCTAGGGGAAAAATACACATACCGTTGTAATCGAGCGAGTTTCTGCTTTCAGATGCAATAGGAAATTCTCGATTTCGTCAATCCGTTCGCGAGATATGGCAGTTTGAAGTTAAGGAATGCTTAAGAAACAGTCAAAATTTTCGGTGGTTTGATACTAGAAACCAATAACTGGAATGGCATAGGGGAAAAGTACACACACCATTGTAATCGGGCGCGTTTCCACTTTCAGATGCAACAGGAATTTCTCGAGTTCGTCAATCCGTTCGCGAGATATGGGAGTTTGAAGTTAAGGAATGCTTGAGAAACCATCAAAGTTTTCGCAAGTCTGATACTGGAAACCAATAACTACTAATGCCTAGGGCAAAAATGCACATACCGTTGAAATCGGGCGAGTTTCTGCTTTCAGATGCAACAGGAATTTCTCGAGTTCGTCAATCCGTTCGCGAGATATGGGAGTTTGAAGTTAAGGAATGGTTGAGAAACCTTCAAAATTTTCGCTGTGCTGATACTCGAAACCAATAACTGGAATGGCCTAGGTCAAAAATACACGTACCGTTGTAATCGGGCGTGTTTCTGCTTTCAGATGCAATAGGAAATTCTCGAGTTCGTCAATCGGTTCGCGAGATATGGTAGTTTGAAGTTAAGGAATGGTTGAGAAACCATCAAAATTTTCGCAAGTCTGATACTCGAAACCAATAACTACAATGGCCTAGGGGAAAAATACAAATACCGTTGTAATCGGGCGAGTTTCTGCTGTCAGATGCAACAGGAATTTCTCAAGTTCGTCAATCCGTTCGCGAGATATGGGAGTTTGAAGTTAAGGAATGCTTGAGAAACCATCAAAATTATCGCAAGTCTGATACTCGAAACCAATAACTACTATGGCCTGGGGCAAAAATACACATACCGTTGTAATCGAGCGAGTTTCTGCTTTCAGATGCAATAGGAAATTCTCGAGTTCGTCAATCCGTTCGCGAGATATGGAAGTTTGAAGTTAAGGAATGATTGAGAAACCATCAAAATTGTCGCAATTGTGATGCTAGAAACGAATAACTGGAATGGCCTAGGGGAAAAGTGCACATACCGTTGTAATCGGGCTGTTTCTACTTTCAGATGCAACAGGAATTTCTCGAGTTCGTCAATCCGTTCGCGAGAAATGGGAGTTTGAAGTTAAGGAATGGTTGAGAAACCATCAAAATTTTCGCAAGTCTGATACTCGAAACCAATAAGTACAATGGCCTAGGGGAAAAATACACATACCGTTGTAATCGGGCGAGTTTCTACTTTCAGATGCAACAGGAATTTCTCGAGTTCGACAACCCGTTCATGAGATATGGGAGTTTGAAGTTAAGGAATGGTTGAGAAACCTTCAAAATTTTCGCTGGTCTGATACTCGAAACCAATAACTGGAATGGTCTAGGTCAAAAATACACGTACCGTTGTAATCGGGCGTGTTTCTGCTTTCAGATGCAATAGGAAATTCTCGAGTTCGTCAATCGGTTCGCGAGATATGGTAGTTTGAAGTTAAGGAATGGTTGAGAAACCATCAAAATTTTCGCAAGTCTGATACTCGAAACCAATAACTACAATGGCCTAGGGGAAAAATACAAATACCGTTGTAATCGGGCGAGTTTCTGCTGTCAGATGCAACAGGAATTTCTCAAGTTCGTCAATCCGTTCGCGAGATATGGGAGTTTGAAGTTAAGGAATGCTTGAGAAACCATCAAAATTATCGCAAGTCTGATACTCGAAACCAATAACTACTATGGCCTAGGGCAAAAATACACATACCGTTGTAATCGAGCGAGTTTCTGCTTTCAGATGCAATAGGAAATTCTCGAGTTGGTCAATCCGTTCGCGAGATATGGAAGTTTGAAGTTAAGGAATGATTGAGAAACCATCAAAATTGTCGCAATTGTGATGCTAGAAACGAATAACTGGAATGGCCTAGGGGAAAAGTGCACATACCGTTGTAATCGGGCTAGTTTCTACTTTCAGATGCAACAGGAATTTCTCGAGTTCGTCAATCCGTTCGCGAGAAATGGGAGTTTGAAGTTAAGGAATGGTTGAGAAACCATCAAAATTTTCGCAAGTCTGATACTCGAAACCAATATGTACAGTGGCCTAGGGGAAAAATACACATACCGTTGTAATCGGGCGAGTTTCTACTTTCAGATGCAACAGGAATTTCTCGAGTTCGACAACCCGTTCAAGAGATATGGGAGTTTGAAGTTAAGGAATGGTTGAGAAACCATCAAAATTTTCGCAAGTCTGATACTCGAAACCAATAACTACAATGGCCTAGGGCAAAAATGCACATACCGTTGTTACCGGGCGAGTTTCTGCTTTCAGATGCAATGGGAAATTCTCGAGTTCGTCAATCCGTTCGCGAGATATGGGAGTTTGAAGTTAAAGAATGGGTGAGAAACCATCAAAATTTTCGCAAGTGTGATACTCGAAACCAATAACTGGAATGGCCTAGGGGAAAAGTGCACACACCATTGTAATCGGGCTAGTTTCTACTTTCCGATGCAACAGGAATTTCTCGAGTTCGTCAATCCGTTCGGGAGATATGGGAGTTTGAAGTTAAGGAATGGTTGAGAAACCATCAAAATTTTCGCAAGTCTGATACTCGAAACCAATAACTACAATGGCCTAGGGGAAAAATACAAATACCGTTGTAATCGGGCGAGTTTCTGCTGTCAGATGCAACAGGAATTTCTCAAGTTCGTCAATCCGTTCGCGAGATATGGGAGTTTGAAGTTAAGGAATGCTTGAGAAACCATCAAAATTATCGCAAGTCTGATACTCGAAACCAATAACTACTATGGCCTAGGGCAAAAATACACATACCGTTGTAATCGAGCGAGTTTCTGCTTTCAGATGCAATAGGAAATTCTCGAGTTCGTCAATCCGTTCGCGAGAAATGGAAGTTTGAAGTTAAGGAATGATTGAGAAACCATCAAAATTGTCGCAATTGTGATGCTAGAAACGAATAACTGGAATGGCCTAGGGGAAACGTGCACATACCGTTGTAATCGGGCTAGTTTCTACTTTCAGATGCAACAGGAATTTCTCGAGTTCGTCAATCCGTTCGCGAGAAATGGGAGTTTGAAGTTAAGGAATGGTTGAGAAACCATCAAAATTTTCGCAAGTCTGATACTCGAAACCAATAAGTACAATGGCCTAGGGGAAAAATACACATACCGTTGTAATCGGGCGAGTTTCTACTTTCAGATGCAACAGGAATTTCTCGAGTTCGACAACCCGTTCATGAGATATGGGAGTTTGAAGTTAAGGAATGGTTGAGAAACCTTCAAAATTTTCGCTGGTCTGATACTCGAAACCAATAACTGGAATGGCCTAGGTCAAAAATACACGTACCGTTGTAATCGGGCGTGTTTCTGCTTTCAGATGCAATAGGAAATTCTCGAGTTCGTCAATCGGTTCGCGAGATATGGTAGTTTGAAGTTAAGGAATGGTTGAGAAACCATCAAAATTTTCGCAAGTCTGATACTCGAAACCAATAACTACAATGGCCTAGGGGAAAAATACAAATACCGTTGTTATCGGGCGAGTTTCTGCTGTCAGATGCAACAGGAATTTCTCAAGTTCGTCAATCCGTTCGCGAGATATGGGAGTTTGAAGTTAAGGAATGCTTGAGAAACCATCAAAATTATCGCAAGTCTGATACTCGAAACCAATAACTACTATGGCCTAGGGCAAAAATACACATACCGTTGTAATCGAGCGAGTTTCTGCTTTCAGATGCAATAGGAAATTCTCGAGTTCGTCAATCCGTTCGCGAGATATGGAAGTTTGAAGTTAAGGAATGATTGAGAAACCATCAAAATTGTCGCAATTGTGATGCTAGAAACGAATAACTGGAATGGCCTAGGGGAAAAGTGCACATACCGTTGTAATCGGGCTAGTTTCTACTTTCAGATGCAACAGGAATTTCTCGAGTTCGTCAATCCGTTCGCGAGAAATGGGAGTTTGAAGTTAAGGAATGGTTGAGAAACCATCAAAATTTTCGCAAGTCTGATACTCGAAACCAATAAGTACAGTGGCCTAGGGGAAAAATACACATACCGTTGTAATCGGGCGAGTTTCTACTTTCAGATGCAACAGGAATTTCTCGAGTTCGACAACCCGTTCAAGAGATATGGGAGTTTGAAGTTAAGGAATGGTTGAGAAACCATCAAAATTTTCGCAAGTCTGATACTCGAAACCAATAACTACTATGGCCTAGGGCAAAAATGCACATACCGTTGTAATCGGGCGAGATTCTGCTTTCAGATGCAACAGGAATTTCTCGAGTTCGTCAATCCGTTCGCGAGATATGGTAGTTTGAAGTTAACGAATGGTTGAGAATCCATCAAAATTTTCGCTGGTCTGATACTCGAAACCAATAACTGGAATGGCCTAGGGGAAAAGTGCACTCCAATTTAATCGGGCTAGTTTCTACTTTCAGATGCAACAGGAATTACTCGAGTTCGTCAATCCGTTCGGGAGATATGGGAGTTTGAAGTTTAGGAATGGTTGAGAAACCATCAAAATTTTCGCTGGTCTGGTACTCGAAACCAACAACTGGAATGGCCTAGGTCAAAAATACACGTACCGTTGTAATCGGGCGTGTTTCTGCTATCAGATGCAATAGGAAATTCTCGAGTTCGTCAATCGGTTCGCGAGATATGGTAGTTTGAAGTTAAGGAATGGTTGAGAAACCATCAAAATTTTCGCAAGTCTGATACTCGAAACCAATAACTACAATGGCCTAGGGGAAAAATACAAATACCGTTGTAATCGGGCGAGTTTCTGCTGTCAGATGCAACAGGAATTTCTCAAGTTCGTCAATCCGTTCGCGAGATATGGGAGTTTGAAGTTAAGGAATGCTTGAGAAACCATCAAAATTATCGCAAGTCTGATACTCGAAACCAATAACTACTATGGCCTAGGGCAAAAATGCACATACCGTTGTAATCGAGCGAGTTTCTGCTTTCAGATGCAATAGGAAATTCTCGAGTTCGTCAATCCGTTCGCGAGATATGGAAGTTTGAAGTTAAGGAATGATTGAGAAACCATCAAAATTGTCGCAATTTTGATGCTAGAAACGAATAACTGGAATGGCCTAGGGGAAAAGTGCACATAACGTTGTAATCGGGCTAGTTTCTACTTTCAGATGCAACAGGAACTTCTCGATTTCGTCAATCCGTTCGCGAGAAATGGGAGTTTGAAGTTAAGGAATGGTTGAGAAACCATCAAAATTTTCGCAAGTCTGATACTCGAAACCAATAAGTACAATGGCCTAGGGGAAAAATACACATACCGTTGTAATCGGGCGAGTTTCTACTTTCAGATGCAACAGGAATTTCTCGAGTTCGACAACCCGTTCATGAGATATGGGAGATTGAAGTTAAGGAATGGTTGAGAAACCTTCAAAATTTTCGCTGGTCTGATACTCGAAACCAATAACTGGAATGGCCTAGGTCAAAAATACACGTACCGTTGTAATCGGGCGTGTTTCTGCTTTCAGATGCAATAGGAAATTCTCGAGTTCGTCAATCGGTTCGCGAGATATGGTAGTTTGAAGTTAAGGAATGGTTGAGAAACCATCAAAATTTTCGCAAGTCTGATACTCGAAACCAATAACTACAATGGCCTAGGGGAAAAATGCACATACCGTTGTTACCGGGCGAGTTTCTGCTTTCAGATGCAATGGGAAATTCTCGAGTTCGTCAATCCGTTCGCGAGATATGGGAGTTTGAAGTTTAAGAATGGGTGAGAAACCATCAAAATTTTCGCTGGTCTGATACTCGAAACCAATAACTGGAATGGCCTAGGGGAAAAGTGCACACACCATTGTAATCGGGCTAGTTTCTACTTTCCGATGCAACAGGAATTTCTCGAGTTCGTCAATCCGTTCGGGAGATATGGGAGTTTGAAGTTAAGGAATGGTTGAAAAACCATCAAAATTTTCGCAAGTCTGATACTCGAAACCAATAACTACAAAGGCCTAGGGGAAAAATACACATACCTTTGTAATCGGGCTAGTTTCCACTTTCAGATGCAACAGGAACTTCTCGAGTTCGTCTATCGGTTCGCGAGATATGGGAGCTTGAAGTTAAGGAATGGTTGAGAAACCATCAAAATTTTCGCAAGTCTGATACTCGAAACCAATAACTACTATGGCCTAGGGCTAAAATACAAATACCATTGTAATCGGGCGAGATCCTGCTTTCAGATGCAACAGGAATTTCTCGAGTTCGTCAATCCGTTCGCGAGATATGGGAGTTGGAAGTTATGGAATGGTTGAGGAACCATCAAAATTTTCGCTGGTCTGATACTCGAAACCAACAACTGGAATGGCCTAGGGGAAAAATACATTTACCTTTGTAATCGGGCAAGTTTCTACTTTCAGATGCAACAGGAACTTCGCGAGTTCGCCAATCCGTTCGGGTGGTATCGGAGTTTGAAGTTAAGGAATGGTTGAGAAACCATCAAAATTTTCGCAAGTCTGATACTCGAAACCAATAACTACTATGGCCTAGGGCAAAAATACACATACCGTTGTAATCGGACGAGTTTCTGGTTTCAGATGCAACCGGAATTTCTCGAGTTCGTCAGTCCGTTCGCGAGATGTGGGAGTTTGAAATTAAGAAACGGTTGAGAAACCATCAAAATTTTCGCAAGTCTGATACTCGAAACCAATAACTACAAAGGCTTAGGGAAAAAATACACATACCGTTGTAATCGGGGGAGTTTCTTGTTCCAGATGCAAACGGAATTTCTCGTGTTCGTCAATCAGTTCGCGAGATATGGGAGTTTGAAGTTAAGGAATGCTTGAGAAACCATCAAAATTTTCGCAAGTCTGATACTCGAAACCAATAACTACTATGGCCTAGAGCAAAAATACACATACCGTTGTAATCGAGCGAGTTTCTGCTTTCAGATGCAATAGGAAATTCTCGAGTTCGTCAATCCGTTCGCGAGATATGGAAGTTTGAAGTTAAGGAATGATTGAGAAACCATCAAAATTGTCGCAATTGTGATGCTAGAAACGAATAACTGGAATGGCCTAGGGGAAAAGTGCACATACCGTTGTAATCGGGCTAGTTTCTACTTTCAGATGCAACAGGAATTTCTCGAGTTCGTCAATCCGTTCGCGAGAAATGGGAGTTTGAAGTTAAGGAATGGTTGAGAAACCATCAAAATTTTCGCAAGTCTGATACTCGAAACCAATAAGTACAGTGGCCTAGGGGAAAAATACACATACCGTTGTAATCGGGCGAGTTTCTACTTTCAGATGCAACATGAATTTCTCGAGTTCGACAACCCGTTCAAGAGATATGGGAGTTTGAAGTTAAGGAATGGTTGAGAAACCATCAAAATTTTCGCAAGTCTGATACTCGAAACCAATAACTACTATGGCCTAGGGCAAAAATGCACATACCGTTGTTACCGGGCGAGTTTCTGCTTTCAGATGCAATGGGAAATTCTCGAGTTCGTCAATCCGTTCGCGAGATATGGGAGTTTGAAGTTAAAGAATGGGTGAGAAACCATCAAAATTTTCGCAAGTGTGATACTCGAAACCAATAACTGGAATGGCCTAGGGGAAAAGTACACACACCATTGTAATGGGGCGAGTTTATACTTTCAGATGCAGCAGGAATTCCTCGAGTTCGTCAATCCGTTCGCGAGATATGGGAGTTTGAAGTTAAGGAATGGTTCAGAAACCATCAAAATTTTCGCAAGTCTGATACCCGAAACCTGTAACTACTATGGCCTAGGGCAAAAATGCACATACCGTTGTAATCGGGCGAGATTCTGCTTTCAGATGCAACAGGAATTTCTCGAGTTCGTCAATCCGTTCGCGAGATATGGTAGTTTGAAGTTAACGAATGGTTGAGAAACCATCAAAATTTTCGCTGGTCTGATACTCGAAACCATTAACTGGAATGGCCTAGGGGAAAAGTGCACTCCAATTTAATCGGGCTAGTTTCTACTTTCAGATGCAACAGGAATTTCTCGAGTTCGTCAATCCGTTCGGGAGATATGGGAGTTTGAAGTTAAGGAATGGTTGAGAAACCATCAAAATTTTCGCTGGTCTGGTACTCGAAACCAACAAATGGAATGGCCTAGGTCAAAAATACACGTACCGTTGTAATCGGGCGTGTTTCTGCTTTCAGATGCAATAGGAAATTCTCGAGTTCGTCAATCGGTTCGCGAGATATGGTAGTTTGAAGTTAAGGAATGGTTGAGAAACCATCAAAATTTTCGCAAGTCTGATACTCGAAACCAATAACTACAATGGCCTAGGGGAAAAATACAAATACCGTTGTAATCGGGCGAGTTTCTGCTGTCAGATGCAACAGGAATTTCTCAAGTTCGTCAATCCGTTCGCGAGATATGGGAGTTTGAAGTTAAGGAATGCTTGAGAAACCATCAAAATTATCGCAAGTCTGATACTCGAAACCAATATCTACTATGGCCTAGGGCAAAAATGCACATACCGTTGTAAACGAGCGAGTTTCTGCTTTCAGATGCAATAGGAAATTCTCGAGTTCGTCAATCCGTTCGCGAGATATGGAAGTTTGAAGTTAAGGAATGATTGAGAAACCATCAAAATTGTCGCAATTTTGATGCTAGAAACGAATAACTGGAATGGCCCAGGGGAAAAGTGCACATACCGTTGTAATCGGGCTAGTTTCTACTTTCAGATGCAACAGGAACTTCTCGATTTCGTCAATCCGTTCGCGAGAAATGGGAGTTTGAAGTTAAGGAATGGTTGAGAAACCATCAAAATTTTCGCAAGTCTGATACTCGAAACCAATAAGTACAATGGCCTAGGGGAAAAATACACATACCGTTGTAATCGGGCGAGTTTCTACTTTCAGATGCAACAGGAATTTCTCGAGTTCGACATCCCGTTCATGAGATATGGGAGTTTGAAGTTAAGGAATGGTTGAGAAACCTTCAAAATTTTCGCTGGTCTGATACTCGAAACCAATAACTGGAATGGCTAGAGGTCAAAAATACACGTACCGTTGTAATCGGGCGTGTTTCTGCTTTCAGATGCAATAGGAAATTCTCGAGTTCGTCAATCGGTTCGCGAGATATGGTAGTTTGAAGTTAAGGAATGGTTGAGAAACCATCAAAATTTTCGCAAGTCTGATACTCGAAACCAATAACTACAATGGCCTAGGGGAAAAATGCACATACCGTTGTTACCGGGCGAGTTTCTGCTTTCAGATGCAATGGGAAATTCTCGAGTTCGTCAATCCGTTCGCGAGATATGGGAGTTTGAAGTTAAAGAATGGGTGAGAAACCATCAAAATTTTCGCTGGTCTGATACTCGAAACCAATAACTGGAATGGCCTAGGGGAAAAGTGCACACACCATTGTAATCGGGCTAGTTTCTACTTTCCGATGCAACAGGAATTTCTCGAGTTCGTCAATCCGTTCGGGAGATATGGGAGTTTGAAGTTAAGGAATGGTTGAAAAACCATCAAAATTTTCGCAAGTCTGATACTCGAAACCAATAACTACAAAGGCCTAGGGGAAAAATACACATACCTTTGTAATCGGGCGAGTTTCCACTTTCAGATGCAACAGGAACTTCTCGAGTTCGTCTATCGGTTCGCGAGATATGGGAGCTTGAAGTTAAGGAATGGTTGAGAAACCATCAAAATTTTCGCAAGTCTGATACTCGAAACCAATAACTACTATGGCCTAGGGCTAAAATACAAATACCATTGTAATCGGGCGAGATCCTGCTTTCAGATGCAACAGGAATTTCTCGAGTTCGTCAATCCGTTCGCGAGATATGGGAGTTGGAAGTTATGGAATGGTTGAGGAACCATCAAAATTTTCGCTGGTCTGATACTCGAAACCAACAACTGGAATGGCCTAGGGGAAAAATACATTTAACTTTGTAATCGGGCAAGTTTCTACTTTCAGATGCAACAGGAACTTCGCGAGTTCGCCAATCCGTTCGGGTGGTATCGGAGTTTGAAGTTAAGGAATGCTTGAGAAACCATCAAAATTTTCGCAAGTCTGATACTCGAAACCAATAACTACTATGGCCTAGGGCAAAAATACACATACCGTTGTAATCGGACGAGTTTCTGGTTTCAGATGCAACCGGAATTTCTCGAGTTCGTCAGTCCGTTCGCGAGATGTGGGAGTTTGAAATTAAGAAACGGTTGAGAAACCATCAAAATTTTCGCAAGTCTGATACTCGAAACCAATAACTACAAAGGCTTAGGGAAAAAATACACATACCGTTGTAATCGGGGGAGTTTCTTGTTCCAGATGCAAACGGAATTTCTCGTGTTCGTCAATCAGTTCGCGAGATATGGGAGTTTGAAGTTAAGGAATGCTTGAGAAACCATCAAAATTTTCGCAAGTCTGATTCTCGAAACCAATAACTACTATGGCCTAGGGCAAAAATACACATACCTTTGTAATCGGGCGAGTTTCTACTTTCAGATGCAACAGGAATTTGTCGAATTCGTCAATCCGTTCGCGAGATATGGGAGTTTGAAGTTAAAGAATGGGTGAGAAACCATCAAAATTTTCGCAAGTGTGATACTCGAAACCAATAACTGGAATGGCCTAGGGGAGAAGTACACACACCATTGTAATGAGGCGAGTTTATACTTTCAGATGCAACAGGAATTCCTCGAGTTCGTCAATCCGTACGCGAGATATGGGAGTTCGAAGTTAAGGAATGGTTGAGAGACCATCACAATTTTCGCAAGTCTGATACTCGAAACCAATAACTACTATGGCCTGGGGGAAAAATAAACATACCCTTGCAATCGGGCGAGTCTCTACTTTCAGATGCAACAGGAATTTCTCGAGTCCGTCAATCCGTTCGCGAGATATGGGAGTTTGAAGTTAAGGAATGGTTGAGAAACCATCAAAATTTTCGCAAGTGTGATACTCGAAACCAATAACTGGAATGGCCTAGGGGAAAAGTACACACACCATTGTAATGGGGCGAGTTTATAGTTTCAGATGCAACAGGAATTCCTCGAGTTCGTCAATCCGTTCGCGAGATATGGGAGTTTGAAGTTAAGGAATGGTTGAGCGACCATCAAAATTTTCGCAATTCTGATGCTAGAAACGAATAACTGGAATGACCTACGGGAAAAGTACAAACCCCATTGTAATCGGTCGACTTTCTGCTTTCAGCTGCAACAGGAATTTCTCGAGTTCGTCAATCCGTTCGCGAGATATGGGAGTTTGGAGTTAAGGAATGGTTGAGAAACCATCAAAATTTTCGCAAGTCTGATACTCGAAACCAATAACTACTATGGCCTAGGGCAAAAATACACATACCTTTGTAATCGGGCGAGTTTCTACTTTCAGATACAACAGGAATTTGTCGAATTCGTCAATCCGTTCGCGAGATATGGGAGTTTGAAGTTAAAGAATGGTTGAGAAACCATCAAAATTTTCGCAAGTGTGATACTCGAAACCAATAACTGGAATGGCCTAGGGGAAAAGTACACACACCATAGTAATGGGGCGAGTTTCTACTTTCAGATGAAACAGGAATTCCTCGAGTTCGTCAATCCGTTCGCGAGATATGGGAGTAAGAAGTTAAGGAATGGTTGAGAGACCATCACAATTTTCGCAAGTCTGATACTCGAAACCAATAACTACTATGGCCTGGGGGAAAAATACACATACCTTTGCAATCGGGCGAGTTTCTACTTTCAGATGCAACAGGAATTTCTCGATTTCGTCAGTCCGTCCGCGAGATGTGGGAGTTTGAAATTAAGAAACGGTTGAGAAACCATCAGAATTTTCGCCAGTCTGATACTCGAAACCAATAACTACAAAGGCTTAGGGAAAAAATACACATACGGTTGTAATCGGGGGAGTTTCTTGTTGCAGATGCAAACGGAATTTCTCGTGTTCGTCAATCAGTTCGCGAGATATTGGAGTTTGAAGTTAAGGAATGGTTGAGAAACCATCAAAATTTTCGCAAGTGTGATACTCGAAACCAATAACTGGAATGGCCTAGGGGAAAAGTACACACACCATTGTAATGGGGCGAGTTTATAGTTTCAGACGCAACAGGAATTCCTCGAGTTCGTCAATCCGTTCGCGAGATATGGGAGTTTGAAGTTAAAGAATGGGTGAGAAACCATCAAAATTTTCGCAAGTGTGATACTCGAAACCAATAACTGGAATGGCCTAGGGGAAAAGTACACACACTATAGTAATGGGGCGAGTTTATACTTTCAGATGCAACAGGAATTCCTCGAGTCCGTCAATCCGTTCGCGAGATATGGGAGTTCGAAGTTAAGGAATGGTTGAGAGACCATCAAAATTTTCGCAAGTGTGATACTCGAAACCAATAACTGGAATGGCCTAGGGGAAAAGTACACACACCATTGTAATGGGGCGAGTTTATAGTTTCAGATGCAACAGGAATTCCTCGAGTTCGTCAATCCGTTCGCGAGATATGGGAGTTTGAAGTTAAGGAATGGTTGAGCGACCATCAAAATTTTCGCAATTCTGATGCTAGAAACGAATAACTGGAATGACCTACGGGAAAAGTACAAACCCCATTGTAATCGGTCGACTTTCTGCTTTCAGCTGCAACAGGAATTTCTCGAGTTCGTCAATCCGTTCGCGAGATATGGGAGTTTGGAGTTAAGGAATGGTTGAGAAACCATCAAAATTTTCGCAAGTCTGATACTCGAAACCAATAACTACTATGGCCTAGGGCAAAAATACACATACCTTTGTAATCGGGCGAGTTTCTACTTTCAGATACAACAGGAATTTGTCGAATTCGTCAATCCGTTCGCGAGATATGGGAGTTTGAAGTTAAAGAATGGTTGAGAAACCATCAAAATTTTCGCAAGTGTGATACTCGAAACCAATAACTGGAATGGCCTAGGGGAAAAGTACACACACCATAGTAATGGGGCGAGTTTCTACTTTCAGATGAAACAGGAATTCCTCGAGTTCGTCAATCCGTTCGCGAGATATGGGAGTAAGAAGTTAAGGAATGGTTGAGAGACCATCACAATTTTCGCAAGTCTGATACTCGAAACCAATAACTACTATGGCCTGGGGGAAAAATACACATACCTTTGCAATCGGGCGAGTTTCTACTTTCAGATGCAACAGGAATTTCTCGATTTCGTCAGTCCGTCCGCGAGATGTGGGAGTTTGAAATTAAGAAACGGTTGAGAAACCATCAAAATTTTCGCAAGTCTGATACTCGAAACCAATAACTACAAAGGCTTAGGGAAAAAATACACATACCTTTGTAATCGGGCGAGTTTCTACTTTCAGATGCAACAGGAATTTGTCGAATTCGTCAATCCGTTCGCGAGATATGGGAGTTTGAAGTTAAAGAATGGGTGAGAAACCATCAAAATTTTCGCAAGTGTGATACTCGAAACCAATAACTGGAATGGCCTAGGGGAAAAGCACACACACTATAGTAATGGGGCGAGTTTATACTTTCAGATGCAACAGGAATTCCTCGAGTCCGTCAATCCGTTCGCGAGATATGGGAGTTCGAAGTTAAGGAATGGTTGAGAGACCATCACAAATTTCGCAAGTCTGATACTCGAAACCAATAACTACTATGGCCTGGGGGAAAAATAAACATACCCTTGCAATCGGGCGAGTCTCTACTTTCAGATGCAACAGGAATTTCTCGAGTCCGTCAATCCGTTCGCGAGATATGGGAGTTTGAAGTTAAGGAATGGTTGAGAAACCATCAAAATTTTCGCAAGTGTGATACTCGAAACCAATAACTGGAATGGCCTGGGGGAAAAGTACACACACCATTGTAATGGGGCGAGTTTATAGTTTCAGATGCAACAGGAATTCCTCGAGTTCGTCAATCCGTTCGCGAGATATGGGAGTTTGAAGTTAAGGAATGGTTGAGCGACCATCAAAATTTTCGCAATTCTGATGCTAGAAACGAATAACTGGAATGACCTACGGGAAAAGTACAAACCCCATTGTAATCGGTCGACTTTCTGCTTTCAGCTGCAACAGGAATTTCTCGAGTTCGTCAATCCGTTCGCGAGATATGGGAGTTTGGAGTTAAGGAATGGTTGAGAAACCATCAAAATTTTCGCAAGTCTGATACTCGAAACCAATAACTACTATGGCCTAGGGCAAAAATACACATACCTTTGTAATCGGGCGAGTTTCTACTTTCAGATACAACAGGAATTTGTCGAATTCGTCAATCCGTTCGCGAGATATGGGAGTTTGAAGTTAAAGAATGGTTGAGAAACCATCAAAATTTTCGCAAGTGTGATACTCGAAACCAATAACTGGAATGGCCTAGGGGAAAAGTACACACACCATAGTAATGGGGCGAGTTTCTACTTTCAGATGAAACAGGAATTCCTCGAGTTCGTCAATCCGTTCGCGAGATATGGGAGTAAGAAGTTAAGGAATGGTTGAGAGACCATCACAATTTTCGCAAGTCTGATACTCGAAACCAATAACTACTATGGCCTGGGGGAAAAATACACATACCTTTGCAATCGGGCGAGTTTCTACTTTCAGATGCAACAGGAATTTCTCGATTTCGTCAGTCCGTCCGCGAGATGTGGGAGTTTGAAATTAAGAAACGGTTGAGAAACCATCAAAATTTTCGCAAGTCTGATACTCGAAACCAATAACTACAAAGGCTTAGGGAAAAAATACACATACCGTTGTAATCGGGGGAGTTTCTTGTTGCAGATGCAAACGGAATTTCTCGTGTTCGTCAATCAGTTCGCGAGATATTGGAGTTTGAAGTTAAGGAATGGTTGAGAAACCATCAAAATTTTCGCAAGTGTGATACTCGAAACCAATAACTGGAATGGCCTAGGGGAAAAGTACACACACCATTGTAATGGGGCGAGTTTATAGTTTCAGATGCAACAGGAATTCCTCGAGTTCGTCAATCCGTTCGCGAGATATGGGAGTTTGAAGTTAAAGAATGGGTGAGAAACCATCAAAATTTTCGCAAGTGTGATACTCGAAACCAATAACTGGAATGGCCTAGGGGAAAAGTACACACACTATAGTAATGGGGCGAGTTTATACTTTCAGATGCAACAGGAATTCCTCGAGTCCGTCAATCCGTTCGCGAGATATGGGAGTAAGAAGTTAAGGAATGGTTGAGAGACCATCACAATTTTCGCAAGTCTGATACTCGAAACCAATAACTACTATGGCCTGGGAGAAAAATACACATACCTTTGCAATCGGGCGAGTTTCTACTTTCAGATGCAACAGGAATTTCTCGAGTTCGTCAATCCGTTCGCGAGATATGGGAGTTTGAAGTTAAGGAATGGTAGAGAAACAATCAAAATTTTCGCAATTCTGATGCTAGAAACGAATAACCGGAATGACCTAGGGGAAAATTACACACACCATTGTAATCGGTCGACTTTCTGCTTTCAGATGCAACAGGAAATAATCGAGTTCGTCAATCCGTTCGCGAGATATGGGACTTTGAAGTTAAGGAATGCTTGAGAAACGATCAAAATTTTCGAAAGTCTGATACTCGAAACAAATAACTACAAAGACCTAGGGGAAAAATACACATACCTTTGTAATCGGGCGAGTTTCTACTTTCAGATGCAACAGTAATTTCTCGAGCTCGACACTCCGTTCGCGAGATATGGGAGTGTGAAGTTAAGGAATGGTTGAGAAACCATCAAAATTTTCGCAAGTCTGATACTCGAAACCAATAACTGGAATGGCCTAGGGGAAAAGTACACACACCATTGTAATCGGTCGACTTTCTGCTTTCAGATGCAACAGGAATTTCTCGAGTTCGTCAATCCGTTCGCGAGATATGGGAGTTTGAAGTTAAGGAATGGTTGAGAAACCATCAAAATTTTCGCAAGTCTGATACTAGAAACGAATAACTGGAATGACCTAGGGGAAAAGTAGACACACCATTGTAATCGGTCGACTTTCTGCTTTCAGATGCAACAGGAATTTCTCGAGTTCGCCAATCCGTTCGCGAGGTATCGGAGTTTGAAGTTAAGGAATGGTTGAGAAACCATCAAAATTTTCGCAAGTCTGATACTCGAAACCAATAACTACTATGGCCTAGGGCAAAAATACACATACCGCTGTAATCGGACGAGTTTCTGGTTTCAGATGCAACAGGAATTTCTCGAGTTCGTCAATCCGTTCGTGAAATATGGGAGTTTGAAGTTAAGGAATGGTTGAGAAACCATCAAAATTTTCGCAATTCTGATGCTCGAAACGAATAACTGGAATGACCTAGGGGAAAAGTACACACACCATTGTAATCGGTCGACTTTCTGCTTTCAGATGCAACAGGAAATAATCGAGTTCGTCAATCCGTTCGCGAAATATGGGAGTTCGAAGTTAAGGAATGGTTGAGACACCATCACAATTTTCGCAAGTCGGATACACGAAACCAATAACTACTATGGCCTGGGGGAAAAATACACATACCTTTGCAATCGGGCGAGTTTCTACTTTCAGATGCAACAGGAATTTCTCGAGTTCGTCAATTCGTTCGCGAGATATGGGAGTTTGAAGTTAAGGAATGGTTGAGAAACCATCAAAATTTTCGCAAGTCTGATTCTCGAAACCAATAACTACTATGGCCTAGGGCAAAAATACACATACCTTTGTAATCGGGCGAGTTTCTACTTTCAGATGCAACAGGAATTTGTCGAATTCGTCAATCCGTTCGCGAGGTATGGGAGTTTGAAGTTAAAGAATGGGTGAGAAACCATCAAAATTTTCGCAAGTGTGATACTCGAAACCAATAACTGGAATGGCCTAGGGGAAAAGTACACACACTATAGTAATGGGGCGAGTTTATACTTTCAGATGCAACAGGAATTCCTCGAGTCCGTCAATCCGTTCGCGAGATATGGGAGTTCGAAGTTAAGGAATGGTTGAGAGACCATCACAAATTTCGCAAGTCTGATACTCGAAACCAATAACTACTATGGCCTGGGGGAAAAATAAACATACCCTTGCAATCGGGCGAGTCTCTACTTTCAGATGCAACAGGAATTTCTCGAGTCCGTCAATCCGTTCGCGAGATATGGGAGTTTGAAGTTAAGGAATGGTTGAGAAACCATCAAAATTTTCGCAAGTGTGATACTCGAAACCAATAACTGGAATGGCCTAGGGGAAAAGTACACACACCATTGTAATGGGGCGAGTTTATAGTTTCAGATGCAACAGGAATTCCTCGAGTTCGTCGATCCGTTCGCGAGATATGGGAGTTTGAAGTTAAGGAATGGTTGAGCGACCATCAAAATTTTCGCAATTCTGATGCTAGAAACGAATAACTGGAATGACCTACGGGAAAAGTACAAACCCCATTGTAATCGGTCGACTTTCTGCTTTCAGCTGCAACAGGAATTTCTCGAGTTCGTCAATCCGTTCGCGAGATATGGGAGTTTGGAGTTAAGGAATGGTTGAGAAACCATCAAAATTTTCGCAAGTCTGATACTCGAAACCAATAACTACTATGGCCTAGGGCAAAAATACACATACCTTTGTAATCGGGCGAGTTTCTACTTTCAGATACAACAGGAATTTGTCGAATTCGTCAATCCGTTCGCGAGATATGGGAGTTTGAAGTTAAAGAATGGTTGAGAAACCATCAAAATTTTCGCAAGTGTGATACTCGAAACCAATAACTGGAATGGCCTAGGGGAAAAGTACACACACCATAGTAATGGGGCGAGTTTCTACTTTCAGATGAAACAGGAATTCCTCGAGTTCGTCAATCCGTTCGCGAGATATGGGAGTAAGAAGTTAAGGAATGGTTGAGAGACCATCACAATTTTCGCAAGTCTGATACTCGAAACCAATAACTACTATGGCCTGGGGGAAAAATACACATACCTTTGCAATCGGGCGAGTTTCTACTTTCAGATGCAACAGGAATTTCTCGATTTCGTCAGTCCGTCCGCGAGATGTGGGAGTTTGAAATTAAGAAACGGTTGAGAAACCATCAAAATTTTCGCAAGTCTGATACTCGAAACCAATAACTACAAAGGCTTAGGGAAAAAATACACATACCGTTGTAATCGGGGGAGTTTCTTGTTGCAGATGCAAACGGAATTTCTCGTGTTCGTCAATCAGTTCGCGAGATATTGGAGTTTGAAGTTAAGGAATGGTTGAGAAACCATCAAAATTTTCGCAAGTGTGATACTCGAAACCAATAACTGGAATGGCCTAGGGGAAAAGTACACACACCATTGTAATGGGGCGAGTTTATAGTTTCAGATGCAACAGGAATTCCTCGAGTTCGTCAATCCGTTCGCGAGATATGGGAGTTTGAAGATAAAGAATGGGTGAGAAACCATCAAAATTTTCGCAAGTGTGATACTCGAAACCAATAACTGGAATGGCCTAGGGGAAAAGTACACACACCATTGTAATGGGGCGAGTTTATAGTTTCAGATGCAACAGGAATTCCTCGAGTTCGTCAATCCGTTCGCGAGATATGGGAGTTTGAAGTTAAGGAATGGTTGAGCGACCATCAAAATTTTCGCAATTCTGATGCTAGAAACGAATAACTGGAATGACCTACGGGAAAAGTACAAACCCCATTGTAATCGGTCGACTTTCTGCTTTCAGCTGCAACAGGAATTTCTCGAGTTCGTCAATCCGTTCGCGAGATATGGGAGTTTGAAGTTAAGGAATGGTTGAGAAACCATCAAAATTTTCGCAAGTCTGATACTCGAAACCAATAACTACTATGGCCTAGGGCAAAAATACACATACCTTTGCAATCGGGCGAGTTTCTACTTTCAGATACAACAGGAATTTGTCGAATTCGTCAATCCGTTCGCGAGATATGGGAGTTTGAAGTTAAAGAATGGTTGAGAAACCATCAAAATTTTCGCAAGTGTGATACTCGAAACCAATAACTGGAATGGCCTAGGGGAAAAGTACACACACCATAGTAATGGGGCGAGTTTCTACTTTCAGATGCAACAGGAATTCCTCGAGTTCGTCAATCCGTTCGCGAGATATGGGAGTAAGAAGTTAAGGAATGGTTGAGAAACCATCAAAATTTTCGCAAGTCTGATACTCGAAACCAATAACTACTATGGCCTAGGGCAAAAATACACATACCTTTGTAATCGGGCGAGTTTCTACTTTCAGATACAACAGGAATTTGTCGAATTCGTCAATCCGTTCGCGAGATATGGGAGTTTGAAGTTAAAGAATGGTTGAGAAACCATCAAAATTTTCGCAAGTGTGATACTCGAAACCAATAACTGGAATGGCCTAGGGGAAAAGTACACACACCATAGTAATGGGGCGAGTTTCTACTTTCAGATGCAACAGGAATTCCTCGAGTTCGTCAATCCGATCGCGAGACATGGGAGTTCGAAGTTAAGGAATGGTTGAGAGACCATCACAATTTTCGCAAGTCTGATACTCGAAACCAATAACTACTATGGCCTAGGGCAAAAATACACATACCGCTGTAATCGGACGAGTTTCTGGTTTCAGATGCAACAGGAATTTCTCGAGTTCGTCAATCCGTTCGTGAAATATGGGAGTTTGAAGTTAAGGAATGGTTGAGCGACCATCAAAATTTTCGCAATTCTGATGCTAGAAACGAATAACTGGAATGACCTAGGGGAAAAGTACACACGCCATTGTAATCGGTCGACTTTCTGCTTTCAGATGCAACAGTAATTTCTCGAGTTCGTCAATCCGTTCGCGAGATATGGGAGTTTGAAGTTAAGGAATGGTTGAGAAACCATAAAAATTTTCGCATGTCTGATACTCGAAACCAATAACTACTATGGCCTAGGGCAAAAATACACATACCTTTGTAATCGGGCGAGTTTCTACTTTCAGATACAACAGGAATTTGTCGAATTCGTCAATCCGTTCGCGAGATATGGGAGTTTGAAGTTAAAGAATGGTTGAGAAACCATCAAAATTTTCGCAAGTGTGATACTCGAAACCAATAACTGGAATGGCCTAGGGGAAAAGTACACACACCATAGTAATGGGGCGAGTTTCTACTTTCAGATGCAACAGGAATTCCTCGAGTTCGTCAATCCGTTCGCGAGATATGGGAGTTCGAAGTTAAGGAATGATTGAGAGACCATCAAAATTTTCTCAAGTCTGATACTCGAAACAAATAACTACAAAGACCTAGGGGAAAAATACACATACCTTTGTAATCGGGCGAGTTTCTACTTTCAGATGCAACAGTAATTTCTCGAGCTCGACACTCCGTTCGCGAGATATGGGAGTGTGAAGTTAAGGAATGGTTGAGAAACCAGCAAAATTTTCGCAAGTCTGAAACTCGAAACCAATAACTACTATGGCCTAGGGCAAAAATACACATACCTTTGTAATCGGGCGAGTTTCTACTTTCAGATGCAACAGTAATTTCTCGAGCTCGTCAATCCGTTCGCGAGATATGGGAGTTTGAAGCGAAGGAATGGTTGATGAACCATCAAAATTTTCGCAAGTGTGATACTCGAAACCAATAACTGGAATGGCCTAGGGGAAAAGTACACACACCATTGTAATGGGGCGAGTTTGTACTTTCAGATGCAACAGGAATTCCTCGAGTTCGTCAATCCGTTCGCGAGATATGGGAGTTTGAAGTTAAGGAATGGTTGAGCGACCATCAAAATTTTCGCAATTCTGATGCTAGAAACGAATAACTGGAATGACCTAGGGGAAAGGTACACGCACCATTGTAATCGGTCGACTTTCTCCTTTCAGATGCAACAGGAATTTCTCGATTTCGTCAATCCGTTCGCGAGATATGGGAGTTTGAAGTTAAGGAATGGTTGAGAAACCATCAAAATATTCGCAAGTCTGATACTCGAAACCAATAACTGGAATGGCCTAGGGGAAAAGTACACACGCCATTGTAATGGGGCGAGTTTCTACTTTCAGATGCAACAGGAATTCCTCGAGTTCGTCAATCCGTTCGCGAGATATGGGAGTATGAAGTTAAGGAATGGTTGAGCGACCATCAAAATTTTGGCAATTCTGATGCTAGAAACGTATAACTGGAATGACCTAGGGGAAAAGTACACACGCCATTGTAATCGGTCGACTTTCTGCTTTCAGATGCAACAGGAATTTCTCGAGTTCGTCAATCCGTTCGCGAGATATGGGAGTTTGAAGTTAAGGAATGGTTGAGAAACCATAAAAATTTTCGCATGTCTGATACTCGAAACCAATAACTACTATGGCCTAGGGCAAAAATACACATACGTTTGTAATCGGGCGAGTTTCTACTTTCAGATACAACAGGAATTTGTCGAATTCGTCAATCCGTTCGCGAGATATGGGAGTTTGAAGTTAAAGAATGGTTGAGAAACCATCAAAATTTTCGCAAGTGTGATACTCGAAACCAATAACTGGAATGGCCTAGGGGAAAAGTACACACACCATAGTGATGGGGCGAGTTTCTACTTTCAGATGCAACAGGAATTCCTCGAGTTCGACAATCCGTTCGCGAGACATGGGAGTTCGAAGTTAAGGAATGGTTGAGAGACCATCACAATTTTCGCAAGTCTGATACTCGAAACCAATAACTACTATGGCCTGGGAGAAAAATACACATACCTTTGCAATCGGGCGAGTTTCTACTTTCAGATGCAACAGGAATTTCTCGAGTTCGTCAATCCGTTCGCGAGATATGGGAGTTTGAAGTTAAGGAATGGTAGAGAAACAATCAAAATTTTCGCAATTCTGATGCTAGAAACGAATAACCGGAATGACCTAGGGGAAAATTACACACACCATTGTAATCGGTCGACTTTCTGCTTTCAGATGCAACAGGAAATAATCGAGTTCGTCAATCCGTTCGCGAGATATGGGACTTTGAAGTTAAGGAATGCTTGAGAAACGATCAAAATTTTCGAAAGTCTGATACTCGAAACAAATAACTACAAAGACCTAGGGGAAAAATACACATACCTTTGTAATCGGGCGAGTTTCTACTTTCAGATGCAACAGTAATTTCTCGAGCTCGACACTCCGTTCGCGAGATATGGGAGTGTGAAGTTAAGGAATGGTTGAGAAACCATCAAAATTTTCGCAAGTCTGATACTCGAAACCAATAACTGGAATGGCCTAGGGGAAAAGTACACACACCATTGTAATCGGTCGACTTTCTGCTTTCAGATGCAACAGGAATTTCTCGAGTTCGTCAATCCGTTCGCGAGATATGGGAGTTTGAAGTTAAGGAATGGTTGAGAAACCATCAAAATTTTCGCAAGTCTGATACTAGAAACGAATAACTGGAATGACCTAGGGGAAAAGTAGACACACCATTGTAATCGGTCGACTTTCTGCTTTCAGATGCAACAGGAATTTCTCGAGTTCGCCAATCCGTTCGCGAGGTATCGGAGTTTGAAGTTAAGGAATGGTTGAGAAACCATCAAAATTTTCGCAAGTCTGATACTCGAAACCAATAACTACTATGGCCTAGGGCAAAAATACACATACCGCTGTAATCGGACGAGTTTCTGGTTTCAGATGCAACAGGAATTTCTCGAGTTCGTCAATCCGTTCGTGAAATATGGGAGTTTGAAGTTAAGGAATGGTTGAGAAACCATCAAAATTTTCGCAATTCTGATGCTCGAAACGAATAACTGGAATGACCTAGGGGAAAAGTACACACACCATTGTAATCGGTCGACTTTCTGCTTTCAGATGCAACAGGAAATAATCGAGTTCGTCAATCCGTTCGCGAAATATGGGAGTTCGAAGTTAAGGAATGGTTGAGACACCATCACAATTTTCGCAAGTCGGATACACGAAACCAATAACTACTATGGCCTGGGGGAAAAATACACATACCTTTGCAATCGGGCGAGTTTCTACTTTCAGATGCAACAGGAATTTCTCGAGTTCGTCAATTCGTTCGCGAGATATGGGAGTTTGAAGTTAAGGAATGGTTGAGAAACCATCAAAATTTTCGCAAGTCTGATTCTCGAAACCAATAACTACTATGGCCTAGGGCAAAAATACACATACCTTTGTAATCGGGCGAGTTTCTACTTTCAGATGCAACAGGAATTTGTCGAATTCGTCAATCCGTTCGCGAGGTATGGGAGTTTGAAGTTAAAGAATGGGTGAGAAACCATCAAAATTTTCGCAAGTGTGATACTCGAAACCAATAACTGGAATGGCCTAGGGGAAAAGTACACACACTATAGTAATGGGGCGAGTTTATACTTTCAGATGCAACAGGAATTCCTCGAGTCCGTCAATCCGTTCGCGAGATATGGGAGTTCGAAGTTAAGGAATGGTTGAGAGACCATCACAAATTTCGCAAGTCTGATACTCGAAACCAATAACTACTATGGCCTGGGGGAAAAATAAACATACCCTTGCAATCGGGCGAGTCTCTACTTTCAGATGCAACAGGAATTTCTCGAGTCCGTCAATCCGTTCGCGAGATATGGGAGTTTGAAGTTAAGGAATGGTTGAGAAACCATCAAAATTTTCGCAAGTGTGATACTCGAAACCAATAACTGGAATGGCCTAGGGGAAAAGTACACACACCATTGTAATGGGGCGAGTTTATAGTTTCAGATGCAACAGGAATTCCTCGAGTTCGTCGATCCGTTCGCGAGATATGGGAGTTTGAAGTTAAGGAATGGTTGAGCGACCATCAAAATTTTCGCAATTCTGATGCTAGAAACGAATAACTGGAATGACCTACGGGAAAAGTACAAACCCCATTGTAATCGGTCGACTTTCTGCTTTCAGCTGCAACAGGAATTTCTCGAGTTCGTCAATCCGTTCGCGAGATATGGGAGTTTGGAGTTAAGGAATGGTTGAGAAACCATCAAAATTTTCGCAAGTCTGATACTCGAAACCAATAACTACTATGGCCTAGGGCAAAAATACACATACCTTTGTAATCGGGCGAGTTTCTACTTTCAGATACAACAGGAATTTGTCGAATTCGTCAATCCGTTCGCGAGATATGGGAGTTTGAAGTTAAAGAATGGTTGAGAAACCATCAAAATTTTCGCAAGTGTGATACTCGAAACCAATAACTGGAATGGCCTAGGGGAAAAGTACACACACCATAGTAATGGGGCGAGTTTCTACTTTCAGATGAAACAGGAATTCCTCGAGTTCGTCAATCCGTTCGCGAGATATGGGAGTAAGAAGTTAAGGAATGGTTGAGAGACCATCACAATTTTCGCAAGTCTGATACTCGAAACCAATAACTACTATGGCCTGGGGGAAAAATACACATACCTTTGCAATCGGGCGAGTTTCTACTTTCAGATGCAACAGGAATTTCTCGATTTCGTCAGTCCGTCCGCGAGATGTGGGAGTTTGAAATTAAGAAACGGTTGAGAAACCATCAAAATTTTCGCAAGTCTGATACTCGAAACCAATAACTACAAAGGCTTAGGGAAAAAATACACATACCGTTGTAATCGGGGGAGTTTCTTGTTGCAGATGCAAACGGAATTTCTCGTGTTCGTCAATCAGTTCGCGAGATATTGGAGTTTGAAGTTAAGGAATGGTTGAGAAACCATCAAAATTTTCGCAAGTGTGATACTCGAAACCAATAACTGGAATGGCCTAGGGGAAAAGTACACACACCATTGTAATGGGGCGAGTTTATAGTTTCAGATGCAACAGGAATTCCTCGAGTTCGTCAATCCGTTCGCGAGATATGGGAGTTTGAAGTTAAAGAATGGGTGAGAAACCATCAAAATTTTCGCAAGTGTGATACTCGAAACCAATAACTGGAATGGCCTAGGGGAAAAGTACACACACCATTGTAATGGGGCGAGTTTATAGTTTCAGATGCAACAGGAATTCCTCGAGTTCGTCAATCCGTTCGCGAGATATGGGAGTTTGAAGTTAAGGAATGGTTGAGCGACCATCAAAATTTTCGCAATTCTGATGCTAGAAACGAATAACTGGAATGACCTACGGGAAAAGTACAAACCCCATTGTAATCGGTCGACTTTCTGCTTTCAGCTGCAACAGGAATTTCTCGAGTTCGTCAATCCGTTCGCGAGATATGGGAGTTTGAAGTTAAGGAATGGTTGAGAAACCATCAAAATTTTCGCAAGTCTGATACTCGAAACCAATAACTACTATGGCCTAGGGCAAAAATACACATACCTTTGCAATCGGGCGAGTTTCTACTTTCAGATACAACAGGAATTTGTCGAATTCGTCAATCCGTTCGCGAGATATGGGAGTTTGAAGTTAAAGAATGGTTGAGAAACCATCAAAATTTTCGCAAGTGTGATACTCGAAACCAATAACTGGAATGGCCTAGGGGAAAAGTACACACACCATAGTAATGGGGCGAGTTTCTACTTTCAGATGCAACAGGAATTCCTCGAGTTCGTCAATCCGTTCGCGAGATATGGGAGTAAGAAGTTAAGGAATGGTTGAGAGACCATCACAATTTTCGCAAGTCTGATACTCGAAACCAATAACTACTATTGCCTGGGGGAAAAATACACATACCTTTGCAATCGGGCGAGTTTTTACTTTCAGATGCAACAGGAATTTCCCGAGTTCGTCAGTCCGTCCGCGAGATGTGGGAGTTTGAAATTAAGAAACGGTTGAGAAACCATCAAAATTTTCGCAAGTCTGATACTCGAAACCAATAACTACAAAGCCTTAGGGAAAAAATACACATACCGTTGTAATCGGGGGAGTTTCTTGTTGCAGATGCAAACGGAATTTCTCGTGTTCGTCAATCAGTTCGCGAGATATGGGAGTTTGAAGTTAAGGAATGCTTGAGAAACCATCAAAATTTTCGCAAGTCTGATTCTCGAAACCAATAACTACTATGGCCTAGGGCAATAATACACATACCTTTGTAATCGGGCGAGTTTCTACTTTCGGATGCAACAGGAATTTGTCGAATTCGTCAATCCGTTCGCGAGATATGGGAGTTTGAAGCTAAAGAATGGGTGAGAAACCATCAAAATTTTCGCAAGTGTGATACTCGAAACCAATAACTGGAATGGCCTAGGGGAAAAGTACACACACCATTGTAATGGGGCGAGTTTATACTTTCAGATGCAACAGGAATTCCTCGAGTTCGTCAATCCGTTCGCGAGATATGGGAGTTCGAAGTTAAGGAATGGTTGAGAGACCATCACAATTTTCGCAAGTCTGATACTCGAAACCAATAACTACTATGGCCTGGGGGAAAAATAAACATACCCTTGCAATCGGGCGAGTCTCTACTTTCAGATGCAACAGGAATTTCTCGAGTTCGTCAATCCGTTCGCGAGATATGGGAGTTTGAAGTTAAGGAATGGTTGAGAAACCATCAAAATTTTCGCAATTCTGATGCTAGAAACGAATAACTGGAATGTCCTAGGGGAAAAGTACACACACCATTGTAATCGGTCGACTATCTGCTTTCAGATGCAACAGGAAATAATCGAGTTCGTCAATCCGTTCGCGAGATATGGGAGTTTGAAGTTAAGGAATGCTTGAGAAACCATCAAAATTTTCGCAAGTCTGATACTCGAAACAAGTAACTACAAAGCCCTAGGGGAAAAATACACATACCTTTGTAATCGGGCAAGTTTCTACTTTCAGATGCAACAGTAATTTCTCGAGCTCGTCAATCCGTTCGCGAGATATGGGAGTTTGAAGTTAAGGAATGGTTGAGAAACCATCAAAATTTTCGCAGGTGTGATACTCGAAACCAATAACTGGAATGGCCTAGGGGAAAAGTACAAACACTATAGTAATGGGGCGAGTTTATACTTTCAGATGCAACAGGAATTCCTCGAGTCCGTCAATCCGTTCGCGAGATATGGGAGTTCGAAGTTAAGGAATGGTTGAGAGACCATCACAATTTTCGCAAGTCGGATGCTAGAAACGAATAACTGGAATGACCTAGGGGAAAAGTACACACACCATTGTAATCGGTCGACTTTCTGCTTTCAGATGCAACAGGAAATAATCGAGTTCGTCAATCCGTTCGCGAGATATGGGAGTTTGAAATTAAGGAATGCTTGAGAAACCATCAAAATTTTCGCAAGTCTGATACTCGAAACAAGTAACTACAAAGCCCTAGGGGAAAAATACACATACCTTTGTAATCGGGCAAGTTTCTACTTTCAGATGCAACAGTAATTTCTCGAGCTCGTCAATCCGTTCGCGAGATGTGGGAGTTTGAAGTTAAGGAATGGTTGAGAAACCATCAAAATTTTCGCAAGTGTGATACTCGAAACCAATAACTGGAATGGCCTAGGGGAAAAGTACACACACCATAGTAATGGGGCGAGTTTCTACTTTCAGATGCAACAGGAATTCCTCGAGTTCGTCAATCCGTTCGCTAGATATGGGAGTTCGAAGTTAAGGAATGGTTGAGAGACCATCACAATTTTCGCAAGTCTGATACTCGAAACCAATAACTACTATGGCCTGGGGGAAAAATACACATACCTTTGCAATCGGGCGAGTTTCTACTTTCAGATGCAACAGGAATTTCTCGAGTTCGTCAATCCGTTCGCGAGATATGGGAGTTTGAAATTAAGGAATGGTTGAGAAACAATCAAAATTTTCGCAATTCTGATGCTAGAAACGAATAACTGGAATGACCTAGGGGAAAAGTACACACACCATTGTAATCGGTCGACTTTCTGCTTTCAGATGCAACAGGAAATAATCGAGTTCGTCAATCCGTTCGCGAGATATGGGAGTTTGAAATTAAGGAATGCTTGAGAAACCATCAAAATTTTCGCAAGTCTGATACTCGAAACAAGTAACTACAAAGCCCTAGGGGAAAAATACACATACCTTTGTAATCGGGCAAGTTTCTACTTTCAGATGCAACAGTAATTTCTCGAGCTCGTCAATCCGTTCGCGAGATGTGGGAGTTTGAAGTTAAGGAATGGTTGAGAAACCATCAAAATTTTCGCAAGTGTGATACTCGAAACCAATAACTGGAATGGCCTAGGGGAAAAGTACACACACCATAGTAATGGGGCGAGTTTCTACTTTCAGATGCAACAGGAATTCCTCGAGTTCGTCAATCCGTTCGCTAGATATGGGAGTTCGAAGTTAAGGAATGGTTGAGAGACCATCACAATTTTCGCAAGTCTGATACTCGAAACCAATAACTACTATGGCCTGGGGGAAAAATACACATACCTTTGCAATCGGGCGAGTTTCTACTTTCAGATGCAACAGGAATTTCTCGAGTTCGTCAATCCGTTCGCGAGATATGGGAGTTTGAAATTAAGGAATGGTTGAGAAACAATCAAAATTTTCGCAATTCTGATGCTAGAAACGAATAACTGGAATGACCTAGGGGAAAAGTACACACACCATTGTAATCGGTCGACTTTCTGCTTTCAGATGCAACAGGAAATAATCGAGTTCGTCAATCCGTTCGCGAGATATGGGAGTTTGAAGTTAAGGAATGCTTGAGAAACGATCAAAATTTTCGCAAGTCTGATACTCGAAACCAATAACTACTATGGCCTAGAACAAAAATACACACACCATTGTAATGGGGCGAGTTTCTACTTTCAGATGCAACAGGAATTTCTCGAGTTCATTAATGCGTTCGCGAGATATGGGAGTTTGAAATTAAGGAACGGTTGAGAAACCATCAAAATTTTCGCAATTCTGATGCTAGAAACGAACAACTGGAATGAACTAGGGGAAAAGTACACACACCATTGTAATCGGTCGACTTTCTGCTTTCAGATGCAACAGGAATTTCTCGATTTCGTCAATCCGTTCGCGAGATATGGGAGTTTGAAGTTAAGGAATGGTTGAGAAACCATCAAAATATTCGCAAGTCTGATACTCAAAACCAATAACTGGAATGGCCTAGGGGAAAAGTACACACAACATTGTAATGGGGCGAGTTTCTACTTTCAGATGCAACAGGAATTCCTCAAGTTCGTCAATCCGTTCGCGAGATAGGGGAGTTCGAAGTTAAGGAATGGTTGAGAGACCATCACAATTTTCGCAAGTCGGATACACGAAACCAATAACTACTATGGCCTGGGGGAAAAATACACATACCTTTGCAATCGGGCGAGTTTCTACTTTCAGATGCAACAGGAATTTCTCGAGTTCGTCAATCCGTTCGCAAGATATGGGAGTTTGAAGTTAAGGAATGGTTGAGAAACCATCAAAATTTTCGCAATTCTGATGCTAGAAACTAATAACTGGAATGACCTAGGGGAAATGTACACACACCATTGTAATCGGTCGACTTTCTGCTTTCCGATGCAACAGGAAATAATCGAGTTCGACAATCCGTTCGCGAGATATGGGAGTTTGAAGTTAAGGAATGCTTGAGAAACCATCAAAATTTTCGCAAGTCTGATACTCGAAACAAATGACTACAAAGCCCTAGGGGAAAAATACACATACCTTTGCAAACGGGCGAGTTTCTACTTTCAGATGCAACAGGAATTTCTCGAGTTCGTCAATCCGTTCGCGAGATATGGGAGTTTGAAATTAAGGAATGGTTGAGAAACCATCAAAATTTTCGCAATTCTGATGCTAGAAACGAATAACTGGAATGACCTAGGGGAAAAGTACACACACCATTGTAATCGGTCGACTTTCTGCTTTCAGATGCAAAAGGAAATAATCGAGTTCGTCAATCCGTTCGCGAGATATGGGAGTTTGAAGTTAAGGAATGTTTGAGAAACCATCAAAATTTTCGCAAGTCTGATACTTGAAACAAATAACTACAAAGCCCTAGGGGAAAAATACGCATACCTCTGTAATCTGGCGAGTTTCTACTTTCAGATGCAACAGTAATTTCTCGAGCTCGTCAATTCGTTCGCGAGATACGGGAGTTTGAAGTTAAGGAATGGTTGAGAAACCATCAAAATTTTCGCAAGTGTGATACTCGAAAACAATAACTGGAATGGCCTAGGGGAAAAGTACACACACCATTGTAATCGGTCGACTTTCTGCTTTCAGATGCAACAGGAATTTCTCGAGTTCGTCAATCCGTTCGCGACATATGGGAGTTTGAAGTTAAGGAATGGTTGAGAAACCATCAAAATTTTCGCAAGTCTGATACTAGAAACCAATAACTACTATGGCCTAGGGCAAAAATACACATACCTTTGCAATCGGGCGAGTTTCTACTTTCAGATGCAACAGGAATTTCTCGAGTTCGTCAATCCGTTCGCGAGATATGGGAGTTTGAAATTAAGGAATGGTTGAGAAACCATCAAAATTTTCGCAATTCTGATGCTAGAAACGAATAACTGGAATGACCTAGGGGAAAAGTACACACACCATTGTAATCGGTCGACTTTCTGCTTTCAGATGCAACGGGAATTTCTCGAGTTCGCCAATTCGTTAGCGAGGTATCGGAGTTTGAAGTCAAGGAATGGTTGAGAAACCATCAAAATTTTCGCAAGTCTGATACTCGAAACCAGTAACTACTATGGTCTAGGGCAAAAATACACATACCTTTGCAATCGGGCGAGTTTCTACTTTCAGATGCAACAGGAATTTCTCGAGTTCGTCAATCCGTTCGTGTGATATGGGAGTTTGAAGTTAAGGAATGGTTGAGAAACCATCAAAATTTTCGCAATTCTGATGCTAGAAACGAACAACTGGAATGACCTAGGGGAAAAGTACACACACCATTGTAATCGGTCGACTTTCTGCTTTCAGATGCAACAGGAATTTCTCGATTTCGTCAATCCGTTCGCGAGATATGGGAGTTTGAAGTTAAGGAATGGTTGAGAAACCATCAAAATATTCGCAAGTCTGATACTCAAAACCAATAACTGGAATGGCCTAGGGGAAAAATACACATACCTTTGCAATCGGGCGAGTTTCTACTTTCAGATGCAACAGGAATTTCTCGAGTTCGTCAATCCGTTCGCGAGATATGGGAGTTTGAAGTTAAGGAATGGTTGAGAAATCATCCAAATTTTCGCAATTCTGATGTTAGAAACGAATAACTGGAACGACCAAGGGGAAAAGTACACACACCATTGTAATCGGTCGACTTTCTGCTTTCAGATGCAACAGGAAATAATCGAGTTCGTCAATCCGTTCGCGAGATATGGGAGTTCGAAGTTAAGGAATGGTTGAGAGACCATCACAATTTTCGCAAGTCGGATACACGAAACCAATAACTACTATGGCCTGGGGGAAAAATACACATACCTTTGCAATCGGGCGAGTTTCTACTTTCAGATGCAACAGGAATTTCTCGAGTTCGTCAATCCGTTCGCGAGATATGGGAGTTTGAAGTTAAGGAATGGTTGAGAAACCATCAAAATTTTCGCAAGTCTGATACTCGAAACCAATAACTACTATGGCCTAGGGCAAAAATACACATACCTTTGAAATCGGGCGAGTTTCTACTTTGAGATGCAACAGTAATTTCTCGAGCTCGTCAATCCGTTCGCGAGATATGGGAGTTTGAAGCGAAGGAATGGTTGATGAACCATCAAAATTTTCGCAAGTGTGATACTCGAAACCAATAACTGGAATGGCCTAGGGGAAAAGTACACACACCATTGTAATGGGGCGAGTTTATACTTTCAGATGCAACAGGAATTCCTCGAGTTCGTCAATCCGTTCGCGAGATATGGGTGTTTGAAGTTAAGGAATGGTTGAGCGACCATCAAAATTTTCGCAATTCTGATGCTAGAAACGAATAACTGGAATGACCTAGGGGAAAAGTACACACACCATTGTAATCGGTCGACTTTCTGCTTTCAGATGCAACAGGAATTTCTCGAGTTCGTCAATCCGTTCGCGAGATATGGGAGTTTGAAGTTAAGGAATGGTTGAGAAACCATCAAAATTTTCGCAAGTCTGATACTCGAAACCAATAACTACTATGGCCTAGGGCAAAAATACACATACCTTTGTAATCGGGCGAGTTTCTACTTTCAGATACAACAGGAATTTGTCGAATTCGTCAATCCGTTCGCGAGATATGGGAGTTTGAAGTTAAAGAATGGTTGAGAAACCATCAAAATTTTCGCAAGTGTGATACTCGAAACCAATAACTGGAATGGCCTAGGGGAAAAGTACACACACCATAGTAATGGGGCGAGTTTCTAGTTTCAGGTGCAACAGGAATTCCTCGAGTTCGTCAATCCGTTCGCGAGATATGGGAGTTCGAAGTTAAGGAATGGTTGAGAGACCATCACAATTTTTGCAAGTCTGATACTCGAAACCAATAACTACTATGGCCTGGGGGAAAAATACACATACCTTTGCAATCGGGCGAGTTTCTACTTTCAGATGCAACAGGAATTTCTCGATTTCGTCAATCCGTTCTCGAGATATGGGAGTTTGAAGTTAAGGAATGGTTGAGAAACCATCAAAATATTCGCAAGTCTGATACTCGAAACCAATAACTGGAATGGCCTAGGGGAAAAGTACACACACCATTGTAATGGGGCGAGTTTCTACTTTCAGATGCAACAGGAATTCCTCGAGTTCGTCAATCCGTTCGCGAGATATGGGAGTTTGAAGTTAAGGAATGGTTGAGAAACCATAAAAATTTTCGCAAGTCTGATACGCGAAACCAATAACTACTATGGCCTAGGGCAAAAATACACATACCTTTGTAATCGGGCGAGTTTCTACTTTCAGATACAACAGGAATTTGTCGAATTCGTCAATCCGTTCGCGAGATATGGGAGTTTGAAGTTAAAGAATGGTTGAGAAACCATCAAAATTTTCGCAAGTGTGATACTCGAAACCAATAACTGGAATGGCCTAGGGGAAAAGTACACACATCATAGTAATGGGGCGAGTTTCTACTTTCAGATGCAACAGGAATTCCTCGAGTTCGTCAATCCGTTCGCGAGATATGGGAGTTCGAAGTTAAGGAATGGTTGAGAGACCATCAAAATTTTCGCAAGGCTGATACTCGAAACAAATAACTACAAAGACCTAGGGGAAAAATACACATACCTTTGTAATCGGGCGAGTTTCTACTTTCAGATGCAACAGTAATTTCTCGAGCTCGTCAATCTGTTCGCGAGATATGGGAGTTTGAAGCGAAGGAATGGTTGATGAACCATCAAAATTTTCGCAAGTGTGATACTCGAAACCAATAACTGGAATGGCCTAGGGGAAAAGTACACACACCATTGTAATGGGGCGAGTTTGTAGTTTCAGATGCAACAGGAATTCCTCGAGTTCGTCAATCCGTTCGCGAGATATGGGAGTTTGAAGTTAAGGAATGGTTGAGCGACCATCAAAATTTTCGCAATTCTGATGCTAGAAACGAATAACTGGAATGACCTAGGGGAAAGGTACACGCACCATTGTAATCGGTCGACTTTCTGCTTTCAGATGCAACAGGAATTTCTCGATTTCGTCAATCCGTTCGCGAGATATGGGAGTTTGAAGTTAAGGAATGATTGAGAAACCATCAAAATATTCGCAAGTCTGATACTCGAAACCAATAACTACTATGGCCTAGGGCAAAAATACACATACCTTTGTAATCGGGCGAGTTTCTACTTTCAGATACAACAGGAATTTGTCGAATTCGTCATTCTGTTCGCGAGATATGGGAGTTTGAAGTTAAAGAATGGTTGAGAAACCATCAAAATTTTCGCAAGTGTGATACTCGAAACCAATAACTGGAATGGCCTAGGGGAAAAGTACACACACCATAGTAATGGGGCGAGTTTCTAGTTTCAGGTGCAACAGGAATTCCTCGAGTTCGTCAATCCGTTCGCGAGATATGGGAGTTCGAAGTTAAGGAATGGTTGAGAGACCATCACAATTTTTGCAAGTCTGATACTCGAAACCAATAACTACTATGGCCTGGGGGAAAAATACACATACCTTTGCAATCGGGCGAGTTTCTACTTTCAGATGCAACAGGAATTTCTCGATTTCGTCAATCCGTTCTCGAGATATGGGAGTTTGAAGTTAAGGAATGGTTGAGAAACCATCAAAATATTCGCAAGTCTGATGTTAGAAACGAATAACTGGAACGACCAAGGGGAAAAGTACACACACCATTGTAATCGGTCGACTTTCTGCTTTCAGATGCAACAGGAAATAATCGAGTTCGTCAATCCGTTCGCGAGATATGGGAGTTCGAAGTTAAGGAATGGTTGAGAGACCATCACAATTTTCGCAAGTCGGATACACGAAACCAATAACTACTATGGCCTGGGGGAAAAATACACATACCTTTGCAATCGGGCGAGTTTCTACTTTCAGATGCAACAGGAATTTCTCGAGTTCGTCAATCCGTTCGCGAGATATGGGAGTTTGAAGTTAAGGAATGGTTGAGAAACCATCAAAATTTTCGCAAGTCTGATACTCGAAACCAATAACTACTATGGCCTAGGGCAAAAATACACATACCTTTGAAATCGGGCGAGTTTCTACTTTGAGATGCAACAGTAATTTCTCGAGCTCGTCAATCCGTTCGCGAGATATGGGAGTTTGAAGCGAAGGAATGGTTGATGAACCATCAAAATTTTCGCAAGTGTGATACTCGAAACCAATAACTGGAATGGCCTAGGGGAAAAGTACACACACCATTGTAATGGGGCGAGTTTATACTTTCAGATGCAACAGGAATTCCTCGAGTTCGTCAATCCGTTCGCGAGATATGGGTGTTTGAAGTTAAGGAATGGTTGAGCGACCATCAAAATTTTCGCAATTCTGATGCTAGAAACGAAGAACTGGAATGACCTAGGGGAAAAGTACACACACCATTGTAATCGATCGATTTCTGCTTTCAGATGCAACAGGAATTTCTCGATTTCGTCAATCCGTTCGCGAGATATGGGAGTTTGAAGTTAAGGAATGGTTGAGAAACCATCAAAATATTCGCAAGTCTGATACTCGAAACGAATAACTGGAACGGCCTAGGGGTAAAGTACACACACCATTGTAATGGGGCGATTTTCTACTTTCAGAAGCAACAGGAATTCCTCGAGTTCGTCAATCCGTTCGCGAGATATGGGAGTTTGAAGTTAAGGAATGGTTGAGCGACCATCAAAATTTTCGCAATTCTGATGCTAGAAACGAATAACTGGAATGACCTAGGGGAAAAGTACACACACCATTGTAATCGGTCGACTTTCTGCTTTCAGATGCAACAGGAATTTCTCGAGTTCGTCAATCCGTTCGCGAGATATGGGAGTTTGAAGTTAAGGAATGGTTGAGAAACCATCAAAATTTTCGCAAGTCTGATACTCGAAACCAATAACTACTATGGCCTAGGGCAAAAATACACATACCTTTGTAATCGGGCGAGTTTCTACTTTCAGATACAACAGGAATTTGTCGAATTTGTCAATCCGTTCGCGAGATATGGGAGTTTGAAGTTAAAGAATGGTTGAGAAACCATCAAAATTTTCGCAAGTGTGATACTCGAAACCAATAACTGGAATGGCCTAGGGGAAAAGTACACACACCATAGTAATGGGGCGAGTTTCTAGTTTCAGGTGCAACAGGAATTCCTCGAGTTCGTCAATCCGTTCGCGAGATATGGGAGTTCGAAGTTAAGGAATGGTTGAGAGACCATCACAATTTTTGCAAGTCTGATACTCGAAACCAATAACTACTATGGCCTGGGGGAAAAATACACATACCTTTGCAATCGGGCGAGTTTCTACTTTCAGATGCAACAGGAATTTCTCGATTTCGTCAATCCGTTCTCGAGATATGGGAGTTTGAAGTTAAGGAATGGTTGAGAAACCATCAAAATATTCGCAAGTCTGATACTCGAAACCAATAACTGGAATGGCCTAGGGGAAAAGTACACACACCATTGTAATGGGGCGAGTTTCTACTTTCAGATGCAACAGGAATTCCTCGAGTTCGTCAATCCGTTCGCGAGATATGGGAGTTTGAAGTTAAGGAATGGTTGAGAAACCATAAAAATTTTCGCAAGTCTGATACGCGAAACCAATAACTACTATGGCCTAGGGCAAAAATACACATACCTTTGTAATCGGGCGAGTTTCTACTTTCAGATACAACAGGAATTTGTCGAATTCGTCAATCCGTTCGCGAGATATGGGAGTTTGAAGTTAAAGAATGGTTGAGAAACCATCAAAATTTTCGCAAGTGTGATACTCGAAACCAATAACTGGAATGGCCTAGGGGAAAAGTACACACATCATAGTAATGGGGCGAGTTTCTACTTTCAGATGCAACAGGAATTCCTCGAGTTCGTCAATCCGTTCGCGAGATATGGGAGTTCGAAGTTAAGGAATGGTTGAGAGACCATCAAAATTTTCGCAAGGCTGATACTCGAAACAAATAACTACAAAGACCTAGGGGAAAAATACACATACCTTTGTAATCGGGCGAGTTTCTACTTTCAGATGCAACAGTAATTTCTCGAGCTCGTCAATCTGTTCGCGAGATATGGGAGTTTGAAGCGAAGGAATGGTTGATGAACCATCAAAATTTTCGCAAGTGTGATACTCGAAACCAATAACTGGAATGGCCTAGGGGAAAAGTACACACACCATTGTAATGGGGCGAGTTTGTAGTTTCAGATGCAACAGGAATTCCTCGAGTTCGTCAATCCGTTCGCGAGATATGGGAGTTTGAAGTTAAGGAATGGTTGAGCGACCATCAAAATTTTCGCAATTCTGATGCTAGAAACGAATAACTGGAATGACCTAGGGGAAAGGTACACGCACCATTGTAATCGGTCGACTTTCTGCTTTCAGATGCAACAGGAATTTCTCGATTTCGTCAATCCGTTCGCGAGATATGGGAGTTTGAAGTTAAGGAATGATTGAGAAACCATCAAAATATTCGCAAGTCTGATACTCGAAACCAATAACTACTATGGCCTAGGGCAAAAATACACATACCTTTGTAATCGGGCGAGTTTCTACTTTCAGATACAACAGGAATTTGTCGAATTCGTCATTCTGTTCGCGAGATATGGGAGTTTGAAGTTAAAGAATGGTTGAGAAACCATCAAAATTTTCGCAAGTGTGATACTCGAAACCAATAACTGGAATGGCCTAGGGGAAAAGTACACACACCATAGTAATGGGGCGAGTTTCTAGTTTCAGGTGCAACAGGAATTCCTCGAGTTCGTCAATCCGTTCGCGAGATATGGGAGTTCGAAGTTAAGGAATGGTTGAGAGACCATCACAATTTTTGCAAGTCTGATACTCGAAACCAATAACTACTATGGCCTGGGGGAAAAATACACATACCTTTGCAATCGGGCGAGTTTCTACTTTCAGATGCAACAGGAATTTCTCGATTTCGTCAATCCGTTCTCGAGATATGGGAGTTTGAAGTTAAGGAATGGTTGAGAAACCATCAAAATATTCGCAAGTCTGATACTCGAAACCAATAACTGGAATGGCCTAGGGGAAAAGTACACACACCATTGTAATGGGGCGAGTTTCTACTTTCAGATGCAACAGGAATTCCTCGAGTTCGTCAATCCGTTCGCGAGATATGGGAGTTTGAAGTTAAGGAATGGTTGAGAAACCATAAAAATTTTCGCAAGTCTGATACGCGAAACCAATAACTACTATGGCCTAGGGCAAAAATACACATACCTTTGTAATCGGGCGAGTTTCTACTTTCAGATACAACAGGAATTTGTCGAATTCGTCAATCCGTTCGCGAGATATGGGAGTTTGAAGTTAAAGAATGGTTGAGAAACCATCAAAATTTTCGCAAGTGTGATACTCGAAACCAATAACTGGAATGGCCTAGGGGAAAAGTACACACATCATAGTAATGGGGCGAGTTTCTACTTTCAGATGCAACAGGAATTCCTCGAGTTCGTCAATCCGTTCGCGAGATATGGGAGTTCGAAGTTAAGGAATGGTTGAGAGACCATCAAAATTTTCGCAAGGCTGATACTCGAAACAAATAACTACAAAGACCTAGGGGAAAAATACACATACCTTTGTAATCGGGCGAGTTTCTACTTTCAGATGCAACAGTAATTTCTCGAGCTCGTCAATCTGTTCGCGAGATATGGGAGTTTGAAGCGAAGGAATGGTTGATGAACCATCAAAATTTTCGCAAGTGTGATACTCGAAACCAATAACTGCAATGGCCTAGGGGAAAAGTACACACACCATTGTAATGGGGCGAGTTTGTAGTTTCAGATGCAACAGGAATTCCTCGAGTTCGTCAATCCGTTCGCGAGATATGGGAGTTTGAAGTTAAGGAATGGTTGAGCGACCATCAAAATTTTCGCAATTCTGATGCTAGAAACGAATAACTGGAATGACCTAGGGGAAAGGTACACGCACCATTGTAATCGGTCGACTTTCTGCTTTCAGATGCAACAGGAATTTCTCGATTTCGTCAATCCGTTCGCGAGATATGGGAGTTTGAAGTTAAGGAATGATTGAGAAACCATCAAAATATTCGCAAGTCTGATACTCGAAACCAATAACTACTATGGCCTAGGGCAAAAATACACATACCTTTGTAATCGGGCGAGTTTCTACTTTCAGATACAACAGGAATTTGTCGAATTCGTCATTCTGTTCGCGAGATATGGGAGTTTGAAGTTAAAGAATGGTTGAGAAACCATCAAAATTTTCGCAAGTGTGATACTCGAAACCAATAACTGGAATGGCCTAGGGGAAAAGTACACACACCATAGTAATGGGGCGAGTTTCTACTTTCAGATGCAACAGGAATTCCTCGAGTTCGTCAATCCGTTCGTGAGATATGGGAGTTTGAAGCGAAGGAATGGTTGATGAACCATCAAAATTTTCGCAAGTGTGATACTCGAAACCAATAACTGGAATGGCCTAGGGGAAAAGTACACACACCATTGTAATGTGGCGAGTTTGTACTTTCAGATGCAACAGGAATTCCTCGAGTTCGTCAATCCGTTCGCGAGATATGGGAGTTTGAAGTTAAGGAATGGTTGAGCGACCATCAAAATTTTCGCAATTCTGATGCTAGAAACGAATAACTGGAATGACCTAGGGGAAAAGTACACACGCCATTGTAATCGGTCGACTTTCTGCTTTCAGATGCAACAGGAATTTCTCGAGTTCGTCAATCCGTTCGCGAGATATGGGAGTTTGAAGTTAAGGAATGGTTGAGAAACCATAAAAATTTTCGCAAGTCTGATACTCGAAACCAATCACTACTATGGCCTAGGGCAAAAATACACATACCTTTGTAATCGGGCGAGTTTCTACTTTCAGATGCAACAGTAATTTCTCGAGCTCGTCAATCCGTTCGCGAGATATGGGAGTTTGAAGCGAAGGAATGGTTGATGAACCATCAAAATTTTCGCAAGTGTGATACTCGAAACCAATAACTGGAATGGCCTAGGGGAAAAGTACACACACCATTGTAATGGGGCGAGTTTGTAGTTTCAGATGCAACAGGAATTCCTCGAGTTCGTCAATCCGTTCGCGAGATATGGGAGTTTGAAGTTAAGGAATGGTTGAGCGACCATCAAAATTTTCGCAATTCTGATGCTAGAAACGAATAACTGGAATGACCTAGGGGAAAGGTACACGCACCATTGTAATCGGTCGACTTTCTGCTTTCAGATGCAACAGGAATTTCTCGATTTCGTCAATCCGTTGGCGAGATATGGGAGTTTGAAGTTAAGGAATGATTGAGAAACCATCAAAATATTCGCAAGTCTGATACTCGAAACCAATAACTACTATGGCCTAGGGCAAAAATACACATACCTTTGTAATCGGGCGAGTTTCTACTTTCAGATACAACAGGAATTTGTCGAATTCGTCATTCTGTTCGCGAGATATGGGAGTTTGAAGTTAAAGAATGGTTGAGAAACCATCAAAATTTTCGCAAGTGTGATACTCGAAACCAATAACTGGAATGGCCTAGGGGAAAAGTACACACACCATAGTAATGGGGCGAGTTTCTACTTTCAGATGCAACAGGAATTCCTCGAGTTCGTCAATCCGTTCGTGAGATATGGGAGTTTGAAGCGAAGGAATGGTTGATGAACCATCAAAATTTTCGCAAGTGTGATACTCGAAACCAATAACTGGAATGGCCTAGGGGAAAAGTACACACACCATTGTAATGGGGCGTGTTTCTACTTTCAGATGCAACAGGAATTCCTCGAGTTCGTCAATCCGTTCGCGAGATATGGGAGTGTGAAGTTAAGGAATGGTTGAGCGACCATCAAAATTTTCGCAATTCTGATGCTAGAAACGAATAACTGGAATGACCTAGGGGAAAAGTACACACGCCATTGTAATCGGTCGACTTTCTGCTTTCAGATGCAACAGGAATTTCTCGAGTTCGTCAATCCGTTCGCGAGATATGGGAGTTTGAAGTTAAGGAATGGTTGAGAAACCATAAAAATTTTCGCATGTCTGATACTCGAAACCAATAACTACTATGGCCTAGGGCAAAAATACACATACCTTTGTAATCGGGCGAGTTTCTACTTTCAGATGCAACAGTAATTTCTCGAGCTCGTCAATCCGTTCGCGAGATATGGGAGTTTGAAGCGAAGGAATGGTTGATGAACCATCAAAATTTTCGCAAGTGTGATACTCGAAACCAATAACTGGAATGGCCTAGGGGAAAAGTACACACACCATTGTAATGGGGCGAGTTTGTACTTTCAGATGCAACAGGAATTCCTCGAGTTCGTCAATCCGTTCGCGAGATATGGGAGTTTGAAGTTAAGGAATGGTTGAGCGACCATCAAAATTTTCGCAATTCTGATGCTAGAAACGAATAACTGGAATGACCTAGGGGAAAAGTACACACGCCATTGTAATCGGTCGACTTTCTGCTTTCAGATGCAACAGGAATTTCTCGAGTTCGTCAATCCGTTCGCGAGATATGGGAGTTTGAAGTTAAGGAATGGTTGAGAAACCATCAAAATTTTCGCAAGTGTGATACTCGAAACCAATAACTGGAATGGCCTAGGGGAAAAGTACACACACCATAGTAATGGGGCGAGTTTCTACTTTCAGATGCAACAGGAATTCCTCGAGTTCGTCAATCCGTTCGCGAGACATGGGAGTTCGAAGTTAAGGAATGGTTGAGAGACCATCACAATTTTCGCAAGTCTGATACTCGAAACCAATAACTACTATGGCCTGGGAGAAAAATACACATACCTTTGCAATCGGGCGAGTTTCTACTTTCAGATGCAACAGGAATTTCTCGAGTTCGTCAATCCGTTCGCGAGATATGGGAGTTTGAAGCGAAGGAATGGTTGATGAACCATCAAAATTTTCGCAAGTGTGATACTCGAAACCAATAACTGGAATGGCCTAGGGGAAAAGTACACACACCTTTGTAATGGGGCGAGTTTGTACTTTCAGATGCAACAGGAATTCCTCGAGTTCGTCAATCCGTTCGCGAGATATGGGAGTTTGAAGTTAAGGAATGGTTGAGCGACCATCAAAATTTTCGCAATTCTGATGCTAGAAACGAATAACTGGAATGACCTAGGGGAAAGGTACACGCACCATTGTAATCGGTCGACTTTCTCCTTTCAGATGCAACAGGAATTTCTCGATTTCGTCAATCCGTTCGCGAGATATGGGAGTTTGAAGTTAAGGAATGGTTGAGAAACCATCAAAATATTCGCAAGTCTGATACTCGAAACCAATAACTGGAATGGCCTAGGGGAAAAGTACACACGCCATTGTAATGGGGCGAGTTTCTACTTTCAGATGCAACAGGAATTCCTCGAGTTCGTCAATCCGTTCGCGAGATATGGGAGTATGAAGTTAAGGAATGGTTGAGCGACCATCAAAATTTTCGCAATTCTGATGCTAAAAACGAATAACTGGAATGACCTAGGGGAAAAGTACACACGCCATTGTAATCGGTCGACTTTCTGCTTTCAGATGCAACAGGAATTTCTCGAGTTCGTCAATCCGTTCGCGAGATATGGGAGTTTGAAGTTAAGGAATGGTTGAGAAACCATAAAAATTTTCGCATGTCTGATACTCGAAACCAATAACTACTATGGCCTAGGGCAAAAATACACATACCTTTGTAATCGGGCGAGTTTCTACTTTCAGATACAACAGGAATTTGTCGAATTCGTCAATCCGTTCGCGAGATATGGGAGTTTGAAGTTAAAGAATGGTTGAGAAACCATCAAAATTTTCGCAAGTGTGATACTCGAAACCAATAACTGGAATGGCCTAGGGGAAAAGTACACACACCATAGTAATGGGGCGAGTTTCTACTTTCAGATGCAACAGGAATTCCTCGAGTTCGTCAATCCGTTCGCGAGATATGGGAGTTCGAAGTTAAGGAATGATTGAGAGACCATCAAAATTTTCTCAAGTCTGATACTCGAAACAAATAACTACAAAGACCTAGGGGAAAAATACACATACCTTTGTAATCGGGCGAGTTTCTACTTTCAGATGCAACAGTAATTTCTCGAGCTCGACACTCCGTTCGCGAGATATGGGAGTGTGAAGTTAAGGAATGGTTGAGAAACCAGCAAAATTTTCGCAAGTCTGAAACTCGAAACCAATAACTACTATGGCCTAGGGCAAAAATACACATACCTTTGTAATCGGGCGAGTTTCTACTTTCAGATACAACAGGAATTTGTCGAATTCGTCAATCCGTTCGCGAGATATGGGAGTTTGAAGTTAAAGAATGGTTGAGAAACCATCAAAATTTTCGCAATTGTGATACTCGAAACCAATAACTGGAATGGCCTAGGGGAAAAATACACACACCATAGTAATGGGGCGAGTTTCTACTTTCAGATGCAACAGGAATTCCTCGAGTTCGTCAATCCGTTCGTGAGATATGGGAGTTTGAAGCGAAGGAATGGTTGATGAACCATAAAAATTTTCGCAAGTGTGATACTCGAAACCAATAACTGGAATGGCCTAGGGGAAAAGTACACACACCATTGTAATGGGGCGAGTTTGTAGTTTCAGATGCAACAGTAATTTCTCGAGCTCGTCAATCCGTTCGCGAGATATGGGAGTTTGAAGCGAAGGAATGGTTGATGAACCATCAAAATTTTCGCAAGTGTGATACTCGAAACCAATAACTGGAATGGCCTAGGGGAAAAGTACACACACCATTGTAATGGGGCGAGTTTGTAGTTTCAGATGCAACAGGAATTCCTCGAGTTCGTCAATCCGTTCGCGAGATATGGGAGTTTGAAGTTAAGGAATGGTTGAGCGACCATCAAAATATTCGCAATTCTGATGCTAGAAACGAATAACTGGAATGACCTAGGGGAAAGGTACACGCACCATTGTAATCGGTCGACTTTCTGCTTTCAGATGCAACAGGAATTTCTCGATTTCGTCAATCCGTTCGCGAGATATGGGAGTTTGAAGTTAAGGAATGATTGAGAAACCATCAAAATATTCGCAAGTCTGATACTCGAAACCAATAACTACTATGGCCTAGGGCAAAAATACACATACCTTTGTAATCGGGCGAGTTTCTACTTTCAGATACAACAGGAATTTGTCGAATTCGTCATTCTGTTCGCGAGATATGGGAGTTTGAAGTTAAAGAATGGTTGAGAAACCATCAAAATTTTCGCAAGTGTGATACTCGAAACCAATAACTGGAATGGCCTAGGGGAAAAGTACACACACCATAGTAATGGGGCGAGTTTCTACTTTCAGATGCAACAGGAATTCCTCGAGTTCGTCAATCCGTTCGTGAGATATGGGAGTTTGAAGCGAAGGAATGGTTGATGAACCATCAAAATTTTCGCAAGTGTGATACTCGAAACCAATAACTGGAATGGCCTAGGGGAAAAGTACACACACCATTGTAATGGGGCGTGTTTCTACTTTCAGATGCAACAGGAATTCCTCGAGTTCGTCAATCCGTTCGCGAGATATGGGAGTGTGAAGTTAAGGAATGGTTGAGCGACCATCAAAATTTTCGCAATTCTGATGCTAGAAACGAATAACTGGAATGACCTAGGGGAAAAGTACACACGCCATTGTAATCGGTCGACTTTCTGCTTTCAGATGCAACAGGAATTTCTCGAGTTCGTCAATCCGTTCGCGAGATATGGGAGTTTGAAGTTAAGGAATGGTTGAGAAACCATAAAAATTTTCGCATGTCTGATACTCGAAACCAATAACTACTATGGCCTAGGGCAAAAATACACATACCTTTGTAATCGGGCGAGTTTCTACTTTCAGATGCAACAGTAATTTCTCGAGCTCGTCAATCCGTTCGCGAGATATGGGAGTTTGAAGCGAAGGAATGGTTGATGAACCATCAAAATTTTCGCAAGTGTGATACTCGAAACCAATAACTGGAATGGCCTAGGGGAAAAGTACACACACCATTGTAATGGGGCGAGTTTGTACTTTCAGATGCAACAGGAATTCCTCGAGTTCGTCAATCCGTTCGCGAGATATGGGAGTTTGAAGTTAAGGAATGGTTGAGCGACCATCAAAATTTTCGCAATTCTGATGCTAGAAACGAATAACTGGAATGACCTAGGGGAAAAGTACACACGCCATTGTAATCGGTCGACTTTCTGCTTTCAGATGCAACAGGAATTTCTCGAGTTCGTCAATCCGTTCGCGAGATATGGGAGTTTGAAGTTAAGGAATGGTTGAGAAACCATCAAAATTTTCGCAAGTCTGATACTCAAAACCAATAACTACTATGGCCTAGGGCAAAAATACACATACCTTTGTAATCGGGCGAGTTTCTACTTTCAGATACAACAGGAATTTGTCGAATTCGTCAATCCGTTCGCGAGATATGGGAGTTTGAAGTTAAAGAATGGTTGAGAAACCATCAAAATTTTCGCAAGTGTGATACTCGAAACCAATAACTGGAATGGCCTAGGGGAAAAGTACACACACCATAGTAATGGGGCGAGTTTCTACTTTCAGATGCAACAGGAATTCCTCGAGTTCGTCAATCCGATCGCGAGACATGGGAGTTCGAAGTTAAGGAATGGTTGAGAGACCATCACAATTTTCGCAAGTCTGATACTCGAAACCAATAACTACTATGGCCTAGGGCAAAAATACACATACCGCTGTAATCGGACGAGTTTCTGGTTTCAGATGCAACAGGAATTTCTCGAGTTCGTCAATCCGTTCGTGAAATATGGGAGTTTGAAGTTAAGGAATGGTTGAGCGACCATCAAAATTTTCGCAATTCTGATGCTAGAAACGAATAACTGGAATGACCTAGGGGAAAAGTACACACGCCATTGTAATCGGTCGACTTTCTGCTTTCAGATGCAACAGTAATTTCTCGAGTTCGTCAATCCGTTCGCGAGATATGGGAGTTTGAAGTTAAGGAATGGTTGAGAAACCATAAAAATTTTCGCATGTCTGATACTCGAAACCAATAACTACTATGGCCTAGGGCAAAAATACACATACCTTTGTAATCGGGCGAGTTTCTACTTTCAGATACAACAGGAATTTGTCGAATTCGTCAATCCGTTCGCGAGATATGGGAGTTTGAAGTTAAAGAATGGTTGAGAAACCATCAAAATTTTCGCAAGTGTGATACTCGAAACCAATAACTGGAATGGCCTAGGGGAAAAGTACACACACCATAGTAATGGGGCGAGTTTCTACTTTCAGATGCAACAGGAATTCCTCGAGTTCGTCAATCCGTTCGCGAGATATGGGAGTTCGAAGTTAAGGAATGATTGAGAGACCATCAAAATTTTCTCAAGTCTGATACTCGAAACAAATAACTACAAAGACCTAGGGGAAAAATACACATACCTTTGTAATCGGGCGAGTTTCTACTTTCAGATGCAACAGTAATTTCTCGAGCTCGACACTCCGTTCGCGAGATATGGGAGTGTGAAGTTAAGGAATGGTTGAGAAACCAGCAAAATTTTCGCAAGTCTGAAACTCGAAACCAATAACTACTATGGCCTAGGGCAAAAATACACATACCTTTGTAATCGGGCGAGTTTCTACTTTCAGATGCAACAGTAATTTCTCGAGCTCGTCAATCCGTTCGCGAGATATGGGAGTTTGAAGCGAAGGAATGGTTGATGAACCATCAAAATTTTCGCAAGTGTGATACTCGAAACCAATAACTGGAATGGCCTAGGGGAAAAGTACACACACCATTGTAATGGGGCGAGTTTGTACTTTCAGATGCAACAGGAATTCCTCGAGTTCGTCAATCCGTTCGCGAGATATGGGAGTTTGAAGTTAAGGAATGGTTGAGCGACCATCAAAATTTTCGCAATTCTGATGCTAGAAACGAATAACTGGAATGACCTAGGGGAAAGGTACAAGCACCATTGTAATCGGTCGACTTTCTCCTTTCAGATGCAACAGGAATTTCTCGATTTCGTCAATCCGTTCGCGAGATATGGGAGTTTGAAGTTAAGGAATGGTTGAGAAACCATCAAAATATTCGCAAGTCTGATACTCGAAACCAATAACTGGAATGGCCTAGGGGAAAAGTACACACGCCATTGTAATGGGGCGAGTTTCTACTTTCAGATGCAACAGGAATTCCTCGAGTTCGTCAATCCGTTCGCGAGATATGGGAGTATGAAGTTAAGGAATGGTTGAGCGACCATCAAAATTTTCGCAATTCTGATGCTAGAAACGTATAACTGGAATGACCTAGGGGAAAAGTACACACGCCATTGTAATCGGTCGACTTTCTGCTTTCAGATGCAACAGGAATTTCTCGAGTTCGTCAATCCGTTCGCGAGATATGGGAGTTTGAAGTTAAGGAATGGTTGAGAAACCCTATAAAAATTTTCGCATGTCTGATACTCGAAACCAATAACTACTATGGCCTAGGGCAAAAATACACATACGTTTGTAATCGGGCGAGTTTCTACTTTCAGATACAACAGGAATTTGTCGAATTCGTCAATCCGTTCGCGAGATATGGGAGTTTGAAGTTAAAGAATGGTTGAGAAACCATCAAAATTTTCGCAAGTGTGATACTCGAAACCAATAACTGGAATGGCCTAGGGGAAAAGTACACACACCATAGTGATGGGGCGAGTTTCTACTTTCAGATGCAACAGGAATTCCTCGAGTTCGACAATCCGTTCGCGAGACATGGGAGTTCGAAGTTAAGGAATGGTTGAGAGACCATCACAATTTTCGCAAGTCTGATACTCGAAACCAATAACTACTATGGCCTGGGAGAAAAATACACATACCTTTGCAATCGGGCGAGTTTCTACTTTCAGATGCAACAGGAATTTCTCGAGTTCGTCAATCCGTTCGCGAGATATGGGAGTTTGAAGTTAAGGAATGGTAGAGAAACAATCAAAATTTTCGCAATTCTGATGCTAGAAACGAATAACCGGAATGACCTAGGGGAAAATTACACACACCATTGTAATCGGTCGACTTTCTGCTTTCAGATGCAACAGGAAATAATCGAGTTCGTCAATCCGTTCGCGAGATATGGGACTTTGAAGTTAAGGAATGCTTGAGAAACGATCAAAATTTTCGAAAGTCTGATACTCGAAACAAATAACTACAAAGACCTAGGGGAAAAATACACATACCTTTGTAATCGGGCGAGTTTCTACTTTCAGATGCAACAGTAATTTCTCGAGCTCGACACTCCGTTCGCGAGATATGGGAGTGTGAAGTTAAGGAATGGTTGAGAAACCATCAAAATTTTCGCAAGTCTGATACTCGAAACCAATAACTGGAATGGCCTAGGGGAAAAGTACACACACCATTGTAATCGGTCGACTTTCTGCTTTCAGATGCAACAGGAATTTCTCGAGTTCGTCAATCCGTTCGCGAGATATGGGAGTTTGAAGTTAAGGAATGGTTGAGAAACCATCAAAATTTTCGCAAGTCTGATACTAGAAACGAATAACTGGAATGACCTAGGGGAAAAGTAGACACACCATTGTAATCGGTCGACTTTCTGCTTTCAGATGCAACAGGAATTTCTCGAGTTCGCCAATCCGTTCGCGAGGTATCGGAGTTTGAAGTTAAGGAATGGTTGAGAAACCATCAAAATTTTCGCAAGTCTGATACTCGAAACCAATAACTACTATGGCCTAGGGCAAAAATACACATACCGCTGTAATCGGACGAGTTTCTGGTTTCAGATGCAACAGGAATTTCTCGAGTTCGTCAATCCGTTCGTGAAATATGGGAGTTTGAAGTTAAGGAATGGTTGAGAAACCATCAAAATTTTCGCAATTCTGATGCTCGAAACGAATAACTGGAATGACCTAGGGGAAAAGTACACACACCATTGTAATCGGTCGACTTTCTGCTTTCAGATGCAACAGGAAATAATCGAGTTCGTCAATCCGTTCGCGAAATATGGGAGTTCGAAGTTAAGGAATGGTTGAGACACCATCACAATTTTCGCAAGTCGGATACACGAAACCAATAACTACTATGGCCTGGGGGAAAAATACACATACCTTTGCAATCGGGCGAGTTTCTACTTTCAGATGCAACAGGAATTTCTCGAGTTCGTCAATTCGTTCGCGAGATATGGGAGTTTGAAGTTAAGGAATGGTTGAGAAACCATCAAAATTTTCGCATGTCTGAAACTCGAAACCAATAACTACTATGGCCTAGGGCAAAAATACACATACCTTTGTAATCGGGCGAGTTTCTACTTTCAGTTACAACAGGAATTTGTCGAATTCGTCAATCCGTTCGCGAGATATGGGAGTTTGAAGTTAAAGAATGGTTGAGAAACCATCAAAATTTTCGCAAGTGTGATACTCGAAACCAATAACTGGATTGGCCTAGGGGAAAAGTACACACACCATAGTAATGGGGCGAGTTTCTACTTTCAGATGCAACAGGAATTCCTCGAGTTCGTCAATCCGTTCGCGAGATATGGGAGTTCGAAGTTAAGGAATGGTTGAGAGACCATCATAATTTTCGCAAGTCTGATACTCGAAACAAATAACTACAAAGACCTAGGGGAAAAATACACATACCTTTGTAATCGGGCGAGTTTCTACTTTCAGATGCAACAGTAATTTCTCGAGCTCGTCAATCCGTTCGCGAGATATGGAAGTTTGAAGCGAAGGAATGGTTGATGAACCATCAAAATTTTCGCAAGTGTGATACTCGAAACCAATAACTGGAATGGCCTTGGGGAAAAGTACACACACCATTGTAATGGGGCGAGTTTGTACTTTCAGATGCAACAGGAATTTCTCGATTTCGTCAATCCGTTCGCGAGATATGGGAGTTTGAAGTTAAGGAATGGTTGAGAAACCATCAAAATATTCGCAAGTCTGATACTCGAAACCAATAACTGGAATGGCCTAGGGGAAAAGTACACACACCATTGTAATGGGGCGAGTTTCTAATTTCAGATGCAACAGGAATTTCTCGAGTTCGTCAATCCGTTCGCGAGATATGGGAGTTTGAAGTTAAGGAATGGTTGAGAAACCATCAAAATTTTCGCAAGTCTGATACTCGAAACCAATAACTACTATGGCCTAGGGCAAAAATACACACACCATTGTAATGGGGCGAGTTTCTACTTTCAGATGCAACAGGAATTTCTCGAGTTCGTTAATGCGTTCGCGAGATATGGGAGTTTGAAATTAAGGAACGGTTGAGAAACCATCAAAATTTTCGCAATTCTGATACTAGAAACGAATAACTGGAATGACCTAGGGGAAAAGTAGACACACCATTGTAATCGGTCGACTTTCTGCTTTCAGATGCAACAGGAATTTCTCGAGTTCGCCAATCCGTTCGCGAGGTATCGGAGTTTGAAGTTAAGGAATGGTAGAGAAACCATCAAAATTTTCGCAAGTCTGATACTCGAAACCAATAACTACTATGGCCTAGGGCAAAAATACACATACCGCTGTAATCGGACGAGTTTCTGGTTTCAGATGCAACAGGAATTTCTCGAGTTCGTCAATCCGTTCGTGAAATATGGGAGTTTGAAGTTAAGGAATGGTTGAGAAACCATCAAAATTTTCGCAAGTGTGATACTCGAAACCAATAACTGGAATGGCCTCGGGGAAAAGTACACACACCATAGTAATGGGGCGAGTTTCTACTTTCAGATGCAACAGGAATTCCTCGAGTTCGTCAATCCGTTCGCGAGATATGGGAGTTCGAAGTTAAGGAATGGTTGAGAGACCATCATAATTTTCGCAAGTCTGATACTCGAAACAAATAACTACAAAGACCTAGGGGAAAAATACACATACCTTTGTAATCGGACGAGTTTCTACTTTCAGATGCAACAGTAATTTCTCGAGCTCGTCAATCCGTTCGCGAGATATGGGAGTTTGAAGCGAAGGAATGGTTGATGAACCATCAAAATTTTCGCAAGTGTGATACTCGAAACCAATAACTGGAATGGCCTTGGGGAAAAGTACACACACCATTGTAATGGGGCGAGTTTGTACTTTCAGATGCAACAGGAATTTCTCGATTTCGTCAATCCGTTCGCGAGATATGGGAGTTTGAAGTTAAGGAATGGTTGAGAAACCATCAAAATATTCGCAAGTCTGATACTCGAAACCAATAACTGGAATGGCCTAGGGGAAAAGTACACACACCATTGTAATGGGGCGAGTTTCTAATTTCAGATGCAACAGGAATTTCTCGAGTTCGTCAATCCGTTCGCGAGATATGGGAGTTTGAAGTTAAGGAATGGTTGAGAAACCATCAAAATTTTCGCAAGTCTGATACTCGAAACCAATAACTACTATGGCCTAGGGCAAAAATACACACACCATTGTAATGGGGCGAGTTTCTACTTTCAGATGCAACAGGAATTTCTCGAGTTCGTTAATGCGTTCGCGAGATATGGGAGTTTGAAATTAAGGAACGGTTGAGAAACCATCAAAATTTTCGCAATTCTGATACTAGAAACGAATAACTGGAATGACCTAGGGGAAAAGTAGACACACCATTGTAATCGGTCGACTTTCTGCTTTCAGATGCAACAGGAATTTCTCGAGTTCGCCAATCCGTTCGCGAGGTATCGGAGTTTGAAGTTAAGGAATGGTTGAGAAACCATCAAAATTTTCGCAAGTCTGATACTCGAAACCAATAACTACTATGGCCTAGGGCAAAAATACACATACCGCTGTAATCGGACGAGTTTCTGGTTTCAGATGCAACAGGAATTTCTCGAGTTCGTCAATCCGTTCGTGAAATATGGGAGTTTGAAGTTAAGGAATGGTTGAGAAACCATCAAAATTTTCGCAAGTGTGATACTCGAAACCAATAACTGGAATGGCCTAGGGGAAAAGTACACACACCATAGTAATGGGGCGAGTTTCTACTTTCAGATGCAACAGGAATTCCTCGAGTTCGTCAATCCGTTCGCGAGATATGGGAGTTCGAAGTTAAGGAATGGTTGAGAGACCATCATAATTTTCGCAAGTCTGATACTCGAAACAAATAACTACAAAGACCTAGGGGAAAAATACACATACCTTTGTAATCGGACGAGTTTCTACTTTCAGATGCAACAGTAATTTCTCGAGCTCGTCAATCCGTTCGCGAGATATGGGAGTTTGAAGCGAAGGAATGGTTGATGAACCATCAAAATTTTCGCAAGTGTGATACTCGAAACCAATAACTGGAATGGCCTAGGGGAAAAGTACACACACCATTGTAATGGGGCGAGTTTCTACTTTCAGATGCAACGGGAATTCCTCGAGTTCGTCAATCCGTTCGCGAGATATGGGAGTTTGAAGTTAAGGAATGGTTGAGCGACCATCAAAATTTTCGCAATTCTGATGCTAGAAACGAATAACTGGAATGACCTAGGGGAAAAGTACACACGCCATTGTAATCGGTCGACTTTCTGCTTTCAGATGCAACAGGAATTTCTCGAGTTCGTCAATCCGTTCGCGAGATATGGGAGTTTGAAGTTAAGGAATGGTTGAGAAACCATAAAAATTTTCGCAAGTCTGATACTCGAAACCAATAACTACTATGGCCTAGGGCAAAAATACACATACCTTTGTAATCGGGCGAGTTTCTACTTTCAGATGCAACAGGAATTTCTCGAGTTCGTCAATCCGTTCGCGAGATATGGGAGTTTGAAGTTAAGGAATGGTTGAGAAACCATCAAAATTTTCGCAATTCTGATGCTAGAAACGAATAACTGGAATGACCTAGGGGAAAATTACACACACCATTGTAATCGGTCGACTTTCTGCTTTCAGATGCAACAGGAAATAATCGAGTTCGTCAATCCGTTCGCGAGATATGGGAGTTTGAAGTTAAGGAATGCTTGAGAAACGATCAAAATTTTCGCAAGTCTGATACTCGAAACAAATAACTACAAAGACCTAGGGGAAAAATACACATACCTTTGTAATCGGGCGAGTTTTTACTTTCATATGCAACAGTAATTTCTCGAGCTCGACACTCCGTTCGCGAGATATGGGAGTGTGAAGTTAAGGAATGGTTGAGAAACCATCAAAATTTTCGCAAGTCTGATACTGGAAACCAATAACTGGAATGGCCTAGGGGAAAAGTACACACACCATTGTAATCGGTCGACTTTCTGCTTTTAGATGCAACAGGAAATAATCGAGTTCGTTAATCCGTTCGCGAGATATGGGAGTTTGAAGTTAAGGAATGGTTGAGAAACAATCAAAATTTTCGCAGTTTTGATGCTAGAAACGAATAACTGGAATGACCTAGGGGAAAATTACACACACCATTGTAATCGGTCGACTTTCTGCTTTCAGATGCAACAGGAAATAATCGAGTTCGTCAATCCGTTCGCGAGATATGGGACTTTGAAGTTAAGGAATGCTTGAGAAACGATCAAAATTTTCGCAAGTCTGATACTCGAAACAAATAACTACAAAGACCAAGGGGAAAAATACACATACCTTTGTAATCGGGCGAGTTTCTACTTTCAGATGCAACAGTAATTTCTCGAGCTCGACACTCCGTTCGCGAGATATGGGAGTGTGAAGTTAAGGAATGGTTGAGAAACCATCAAAATTTTCGCATGTCTGATACTCGAAACCAATAACTACTATGGCCTAGGGCAAAAACACCCATACCTTTGCAATCGGGCGAGTTTCTACTTTCAGATGCAACAGGAATTTCTCGAGTTCGTCAATTCGTTCGCGAGATATGGGAGTTTGAAGTTAAGGAATGGTTGAGAAACCATCAAAATTTTCGCATGTCTGATACTCGAAACCAATAACTACTATGGCCTAGGGCAAAAACACCCATACCTTTGCAATCGGGCGAGTTTCTACTTTCAGATGCAACAGGAATTTCTCGAGTTCGTCAATTCGTTCGCGAGATATGGGAGTTTGAAGTTAAGGAATGCTTGAGAAACGATCAAAATTTTCGCAAGTCTGATACTCGAAACAAATAACTACAAAGACCTAGGGGAAAAATACACATACCTTTGTAATCGGGCGAGTTTCTACATTCAGATGCAGCAGTAATTTCTCGAGCTCGACTCTCCGTTCGCGAGATATGGAAGTGTGAAGTTAAGGAATGGATGAGAAACCATCAAAATTTTCGCAAGTCTGATACTCGAAACCAATAACTGGAATGGCCTAGGGGAAAAGTACACACACCATTGTAATCGGTCGACTTTCTGCTTTCAGATGCAACAGGAAATAATCGAGTTCGTCAATCCGTTCGCGAGATATGGGAGTTTGAAGTTAAGGAATGGTTGAGAAACCATCAAAATTTTCGCAATTCTGATGCTAGAAACGAATAACTGGAATGACCTAGGGGAAAATTACACACACCATTGTAATCGGTCGACTTTCTGCTTTCAGATGCAACAGGAAATAATCGAGTTCGTCAATCCGTTCGCGAGATATGGGACTTTGAAGTTAAGGAATGCTTGAGAAACGATCAAAATTTTCGCAAGTCTGATACTCGAAACAAATAACTACAAAGACCAAGGGGAAAAATACACATACCTTTGTAATCGGGCGAGTTTCTACTTTCAGATGCAACAGTAATTTCTCGAGCTCGACACTCCGTTCGCGAGATATGGGAGTGTGAAGTTAAGGAATGGTTGAGAAACCATCAAAATTTTCGCAAGTCTGATACTCGAAACCAATAACTGGAATGGCCTAGGGGAAAAGTACACACACCATTGTAATCGGTCGACTTTCTGCTTTCAGATGCAACAGGAAATAATCGAGTTCGTCAATCCGTTCGCGAGATATGGGAGTTTGAAGTTAAGGAATGGTTGAGAAACCATCAAAATTTTCGCAATTCTGATGCTAGAAACGAATAACTGGAATGACCTAGGGGAAAAGTACACACACCATTGTAATCGGTCGACTTTCTGCTTTCAGATGCAACAGGAATTTCTCGAGTTCGTCAATCCGTTCGCGAGATATGGGAGTTTGAAGTTAAGGAATGGTTGAGAAACCATCAAAATTTTCGCAAGTCTGATACTCGAAACCAATAACTACTATGGCCTAGGGCAAAAATACACACACCATTGTAATGGGGGGAGTTTCTACTTTCAGATGCAACAGGAATTTCTCGAGTTCGTTAATGCGTTCGCGAGATATGGGAGTTTGAAATTAAGGAACGGTTGAGAAACCATCAAAATTTTCGCAATTCTGATACTAGAAACGAATAACTGGAATGACCTAGGGGAAAAGTAGACACACCATTGTAATCGGTCGACTTTCTGCTTTCAGATGCAACAGGAATTTCTCGAGTTCGCCAATCCGTTCGCGAGGTATCGGAGTTTGAAGTTAAGGAATGGTTGAGAAACCAACAAAATTTTCGCAAGTCTGTTACTCGAAATCAATAACGACTATGGCCTAGGGCAAAAATACACATACCGCTGTAATCGGACGAGTTTCTGGTTTCAGATGCAACAGGAATTTCTCGAGTTCGTCAATCCGTTCGTGAAATATGGGAGTTTGAAGTTAAGGAATGGTTGAGAAACTATCAAAATTTTCGCAATTCTGATGCTAGAAACGAATAACTGGAATGACCTAGGGGAAAAGTACACACACCATTGTAATCGGTCGACGTTCTGCTTTCAGACGCAACAGGAATTTCTCGAGTTCGTCAATCCGTTCGCGAGATATGGGAGTTTGAAGTTAAGGAATGGTTGAGAAACCATCAAAATTTTCGCAAGTCTGATACTCGAAACCAATAACTACTATGGCCTAGGGCAAAAATACACACACCATTGTAATGGGGCGAGTTTCTACTTTCAGATGCAACAGGAATTTCTCGAGTTCGTTAATGCGTTCGCGAGGTATGGGAGTTTGAAATTAAGGAACGGTTGAGAAACCATCAAAATTTTCGCAATTCGGATGCTAGAAACGAATAACTGGAATGACCTAGGGGAAAAGTACACACACCATTGTAATCGGTCGACTTTCTGCTTTCAGATGCAACAGGAATTTCTCGAGTTCGCCAATCCGTTCGGGAGGTATCGGAGTTTGAAGTTAAGGAATGGTTGAGAAACCATCAAAATTTTCGCGAGTCTGATACTCGAAACCTATAACTACTATGGCCTAGGGCAAAAATACACATACCGCTGTAATCGGACGAGTTTCTGGTATCAGATGCAACAGGAATTTCTCGAGTTCGTCAATCCGTTCGTGAGATATGGGAGTTTGAAGTTAAGGAATGGTTGAGAAACCATCAAAATTTTCGCAACTCTGATACTCGAAACCAATAACTGGAATGGCCTAGGGGAAAAGTACACACACCATTGCAATGGGGCGAGTTTCTACTTTCAGATGCAACAGGAATTTCTCGAGTTCGTTAATGCGTTCGAGAGATATGGGTGTTTGAAATTAAGGAACGGTTGAGAAACCATCAAAATTTTCGCAATTCTGATGCTAGAAACGAATAACTGGAATGACCTAGGGGAAAAGTACACACACCATTGTAATCGGTCGACTTTCTGCTTTCAGATGGAACAGGAATTTCTCGAATTCGTCAATCCGTTCGCGAGATATGGGAGTTTGAAGTTAAGGAATGGTTGAGAAACCATCAAAATATTCGCAAGTCTGATACTCGAAACCAATAACTGGAATGGCCTAGGGGAAAAGTACACACACCATTGTAATGGGGCGAGTTTCTACTTTCAGATGCAACAGGAAATAATCGAGTTCGTCAATCCGTTCGCGAGATATGGGAGTTTGAAGTTAAGGAATGCTTGAGAAACCATCAAAATTTTCGCAAGACTGATAACCGAAACAAATAACTACAAAGCCCTAGGGGAAAAATACACATACCTTTGTAATCGGGCGAGTTTCTACTTTCAGATGCAACGGTAATTTCTCGAGCTCGTCAATCCGTTCGCGAGATATGGGAGTTTGAAGTTAAGGAATGGTTGAGAAACCATCAAAATTTTCGCAAGTCTGATACTCGAAACCAATAACTGGAATGGCCTAGGGGAAAAGTACACACACCATAGTAATGGGGCGAGTTTCTACTTTCAGATGCAACAGGAATTCCGCGAGTTCGTCAATCCGTTCGCGAGATATGGGAGTTCGAAGTTACGGAATGGTTGAGAGACCATTACAATTTTCGCAAGTCTGATACTCGAAACCAATAACTACCATGGCCTGGGGGAAAAAAACACATACCTTTGCAATCGGGCGAGTTTCTACTTTCAGATGCAACAGGAATTTCGCGACTTCGTCAATCCGTTCGCGAGATATGGGAGTTCGAAGTTAAGGAATGGTTGAGAAACCATCAAAATTTTCGCAATTCTGATGCTAGAAACGAATAATTGGAATGACCTAGGGGAAAAGTACACACACCATTGTAATCGGTCGACTTTCTGCTTTCAGATGCAACAGGAAATAATCGAGTTCGTCAATCCGTTCGCGAGATATTGGAGTTTGAAGTTAAGGAATGGTTGAGACCCCATCAAAATTTTCGCAAGTCTGATACTCGAAACCAATAACTACTATGGCGTAGGGCAAAAATACACATACCTTTGTAATCGGGCGAGCTTCTACTTTCAGATGCAACAGGAATTTCGCGACTTCGTCAATCCGTTCGCGAGATATGGGAGTTTGAAGTTAAGGAATGGTTGAGAAACCATCAAAATTTTCGCAATTCTGATGCTAGAAACGAATAACTGGAAAGACCTGGGGGAAAAGCACACACACCATTGTAATCGGCAGACTTTCTACTTTCAGATGCAACGGGAAATAATAGAGTTCGTCAATCCGTTCGCGAGATATGGGAGTTTGAAGTTAAGGAATGCTTGAGAAACAATCAAAATTTTCGCAAGACTGATACTCGAAACAAATAACTACAAAGCCCTAGGGGAAAAATACACATACCTTTGTAATCGGGCGAGTTTCTACTTTCAGATGCAACAGTAATTTCTCGAGCTCGTCAATCCGTTCGCGAGATATGGGAGTTTGAAGTTAAGGAATGGTTGAGAAACCATCACAATTTTCGCAAGTCTGATACTCGAAACCAATAACTACCACGGCCTGGGGGAAAAATACACATACCTTTGCAATCGGGCGAGTTTCTACTTTCAGATGCAACAGGAATTTCGCGACTTCGTCAATCCGTTCGCGAGATATGGGAGTTTGAAGTTAAGGAATGGTTGAGAAACCATCCAAATTTTCGCAATTCTGATGCTAGAAACGAATAATTGGAATGACCTAGTGGAAAAGTACACACACCATTGTAATCGGTCGACTTTCTGCTTTCAGATGCAACAGGAAATAATCGAGTTCGTCAGTCCGTTCGCGAGATATGGGAGTTTGAAGTTAAGGAATGGTTGAGAAACCATCAAAGTTTTCGCAAGTCTGATACTCGAAACCAATAACTACTATGGCCTAGGGCAAAAATACACATACCTTTGTAATTGGGCGAGCTTCTACTTTCAGATGCAACTGGAATTTGTTGAATTCATCAATCCGTTCGCGAGATATGGGAGTTTGAAGTTAAGGAATGGTTGAGAAACCATCACAATTTTCGCAAGTCTGATACTCGAAACCAATAACTACTGTGGCCTAGGGCAAAAATACACATACCTTTGTAATCGGGCGAGCTTCTACTTTCAGATGCAACTGGAATTTGTCGAATTCATCAATCCGTTCGCGAGATATGGGAGTTTGAAGTTAAAGAATGGTTGAGAAACCATCAAAATTTTCGCAGTTCTGATGCAAGAAACGAATAACTGGAAAGACCTAGGGGAAAAGCACACACACCATTGTAATCGGTAGACTTTCTACTTTCAGATGCAACGGGAAATAATAGAGTTCGTCAATCCGTTCGCGAGATATGGGAGTTTGAAGTTAAGGAATAATTGAGAAACCATCAAAATTTTCGCAAGTCTGATACCCGAAAGCAATAACTACTATGGCCTAGGGCAAAAATACACATACCGTTGTAATCGGGCGAGTTTTTGCTTTCAGATGCAATAGGAAATTCTCGAGTTCTTCAATCCGTTCGCGAGATATGGGAGTTTGAAGTTAAGGAATGGTTGAGAAACCATCAATATTTTCGCAAGTCTGATACTCGAAACCAATAACTACTGTGGCCTCGGGGAAAAATTCACATACCTTTGTAATTGTGCGAGTTTCTACTTTCAGATGCAACAGGAATTTCTCGAGTTCGTCAATCCGTTCGCGAGATATGGGAGATTGAAGCTAAGGAATGGTTGAGAAACCATCAAAATTTTCGCAATTCTGATGCTAGAAACGAATAACTGGAATGACCTGGGGGAAAAGTACACAGACCATTGTAATCGGACGAGATTCTACTTTCAGATGCAACAGGAAATAATCGAGTTCGTCAATCCGTTCGCGAGATATGGGTGTTTGCAGTTAAGGAATGCTTGAGAAACCATCAAAATTTTCGCAAGTCTGATACTCGAAACCAATAACTGGAATGGCCTAGGGGACAAGTACACACACCGCTGTAATGGGGCGAGTTTCTACTTTCAGATGCAACAGGAATTCCTCGAGTTCGTCAATCCGTTCGCGAGATATGGGAGTTTGAAAATAAGGAATGGTTGAGAGACCATCACAATTTTCGCAAGTCTGATACTCGAAACCAATAACCACTATGGCCTAGGGGAAAAATACACATACCTTTGTAATCGGACGACTTTCTACTTTCAGATGCAACAGGAAATAATCCAATTCGTCAATCCGTTCGCGAGATATGGGAGTTTGAAGTTCAGGAATGGTTGAGAAACCGTCAAAATTTTCGGAAGTCTGATACTCGAAACCGATAACTACTATGGCCTGTGGCAAAAATACACATACCGTTAAAATCGGGCGAGTTTCTGCTTTCAGATGCAATAGGAAATTCTCGAGTTCGTCAATCCGTTCGCGAGGTATGGGAGTTTGAAGTTAAGGAATGGTTGAGAAACCACCAAAATTTTCGCAAGTGTGATACTCGAAACCAATAACTGGAATGGCCTAGGGGAAAAGTACACACACCATTGTAATGGGGCGAGTTTCTACTTTCAGATGCAACAGGAATTTCTCGAGTTCGTCAATCCGTTCGCGAGATATGGGAGTTTGAAGTTAAGGAATGCTTGAGAAACGATCAAAATTTTCGCAAGTCTGATACTCGAAACAAATAACTACAAAGACCTAGGGGAAAAATACACATACCTTTGTAATCGGGCGAGTTTCTACTTTCAGATGCAACAGTAATTTCTCGAGCTCGACACTCCGTTCGCGAGATATGGGAGTGTGAAGTTAAGGAATGGATGAGAAACCATCAAAATTTTCGCAAGTCTGATACTCAAAACCAATAACTGGAATGGCCTAGGGGAAAAGTACACACACCATTGTAATCGGTCGACTTTCTGCTTTCAGATGCAACAGGAAATAATCGAGTTCGTCAATCCGTTCGCGAGATATGGGAGTTTGAAGTTAAGGAATGGTTGAGAAACCATCAAAATTTTCGCAAGTCTGATACTCGAAACCAATAACTACTATGGCCTAGGGCAAAAATACACACACCATTGTAATGGGGCGAGTTTCTACTTTCAGATGCAACAGGAATTTCTCGAGTTCGTTAATTCGTTCGCGAGGTATGGGAGTTTGAAATTAAGGAACGGTTGAGAAACCATCAAAATTTTCGCAATTCGGATGCTAGAAACGAATAACTGGAATGACCTAGGGGAAAAGTACACACACCATTGTAATCGGTCGACTTTCTGCTTTCAGATGCAACAGGAATTTCTCGAGTTCGCCAATCCGTTCGGGAGGTATCGGAGTTTGAAGTTAAGGAATGGTTGAGAAACCATCAAAATTTTCGCAAGTCTGATACTCGAAACCTATAACTACTATGGCCTAGGGCAAAAATACACATACTGCTGTAATCGGACGAGTTTCTGGTATCAGATGCAACAGGAATTTCTCGAGTTCGTCAATCCGTTCGTGAGATATGGGAGTTTGAAGTTAAGGAATGGTTGAGAAACCATCAAAATATTCGCAACTCTGATACTCGAAACCAATAACTGGAATGGCCTAGGGGAAAAGTACACACACCATTGCAATGGGGCGAGTTTCTACTTTCAGATGCAACAGGAATTTCTCGAGTTCGTTAATGCGTTCGAGAGATATGGGAGTTTGAAATTAAGGAACCGTTGAGAAACCATCAAAATTTTCGCAATTCTGATGCTAGAAACGAATAACTGGAGTGACCTAGGGGAAAAGTACACACACCATTGTAATCGGTCGACTTTCTGCTTTCAGAAGGAACAGGAATTTCTCGAATTCGTCAATCCGTTCGCGAGATATGGGAGTTTGAAGTTAAGGAATGGTTGAGAAACCATCAAAATATTCGCAAGTCTGATACTCGAAACCAATAACTGGAATGGCCTAGGGGAAAAGTACACACACCATTGTAATGGGGCGAGTTTCTACTTTCAGATGCAACAGGAAATAATCGAGTTCGTCAATCCGTTCGCGAGATATGGGAGTTTGAAGTTAAGGAATGCTTGAGAAACCATCAAAATTTTCGCAAGACTGATACTCGAAACAAATAACTACAAAGCCCTAGGGAAAAATACACATACCTTTGTAATCGGGCGAGTTTCTACTTTCAGATGCAACGGTAATTTCTCGAGCTCGTCAATCCGTTCGCGAGATATGGGAGTTTGAAGTTAAGGAATGGTTGAGAAACCATCAAAATTTTCGCAAGTCTGATACTCGAAACCAATAACTACTATGGCGTAGGGCAAAAATACACATACCTTTGTAATCGGGCGAGCTTCTACTTTCAGATGCAACTGGAATTTGTTGAATTCATCAATCCGTTCGCGACATTATGGGAGTTTGAAGTTAGAGAATGGTTGAGAAACCATCAAAGTTTTCGCAATTCTGATGCTAGAAACGAATAACTGGAAAGACCTGGGGGAAAAGCACACACACCATTGTAATCGGCAGACTTTCTACTTTCAGATGCAACGGGAAATAATAGAGTTCGTCAATCCGTTCGCGAGATATGGGAGGTTGAAGTTAAGGAATGCTTGAGAAACAATCAAAATTTTCGCAAGACTGATACTCGAAACAAATAACTACAAAGCCCTAGGGGAAAAATACACATACCTTTGTAATCGGGCGAGTTTCTACTTTCAGATGCAACAGTAATTTCTCGAGCTCGTCAATCCGTTCGCGAGATATGGGAGTTTGAAGTTAAGGAATGGTTGAGAAACCATCACAATTTTCGCAAGTCTGATACTCGAAACCAATAACTACCATGGCCTGGGGGAAAAATACACATACCTTTGCAATCGGGCGAGTTTCTACTTTCAGATGCAACAGGAATTTCGCGACTTCGTCAATCCGTTCGCGAGATATGGGAGTTTGAAGTTAAGGAATGGTTGAGAAACCATCAAAATTTTCGCAATTCTGATGCTAGAAACGAATAATTGGAATGACCTAGTGGAAAAGTACACACAACATTGTAATCGGTCGACTTTCTGCTTTCAGATGCAACAGGAAATAATCGAGTTCGTCAGTCCGTTCGCGAGATATGGGAGTTTGAAGTTAAGGAATGGTTGAGAAACCATCAAAATTTTCGCAAGTCTGATACTCGAAACCAATAACTACTATGGCCTAGGGCAAAAATACACATACCTTTGTAATTGGGCGAGCTTCTACTTTCAGATGCAACTGGAATTTGTTGAATTCATCAATCCGTTCGCGAGATATGGGAGTTTGAAGTTAAGGAAAGGTTGAGAAACCATCACAATTTTCGCAAGTCTGATACTCGAAACCAATAACTACTGTGGCCTAGGGCAAAAATACACATACCTTTGTAATCGGGCGAGTTTCTACTTTCAGATGCAACAGTAATTTCTCGAGCTCGTCAATCCGTTCGCGAGATATGGGAGTTTGAAGTTAAGGAATGGTTGAGAAACCATCAATATTTTCGCAAGTCTGATACTCGAAACCAATAACTACTGTGGCCTCGGGGAAAAATTCACATACCTTTGTAATTGTGCGAGTTTCTTCTTTCAGATGCAACAGGAATTTCTCGAGTTCGTCAATCCGTTCGCGAGATATGGGAGATTGAAGTTAAGGAATGGTTGAGAAACCATCAAAATTTTCGCAATTCTGATGCTAGAAACGAATAACTGGAATGACCTGGGGGAATAGTACACAGACCATTGTAATCGGACGAGATTCTACTTTCAGATGCAACAGGAAATAATCGAGTTCGTCAATCCGTTCGCGAGATATGGGTGTTTGCAGTTAAGGAATGCTTGAGAAACCATCAAAATTTTCGCAAGTCTGATACTCGAAACCAATAACTACTATGGCCTGTGGCGAAAATACACATACCGTTAAAATCGGGCGAGTTTCTGCTTTCAGATGCAATAGGAAATTCTCGAGTTCGTCAATCCGTTCGCGAGGTATGGGAGTTTGAAGTTAAGGAATGGTTGAGAAACCACCAAAATTTTCGCAAGTGTGATACTCGAAACCAATAACTGGAATGGCCTAGGGGAAAAGTACACACACCATTGTAATGGGGCGAGTTTCTACTTTCAGATGCAACAGGAATTTCTCGAGTTCGTCAATCCGTTCGCGAGATATGGGAGTTTGAACTTAAGGAATGCTTGGGAAACCATCAAAATTATCGCAAGTCTGTTACTCGAAACCAATAACTACTATGGCCTAGGGGAAAAATACACCCACCTTTGTAATCGCGCGAGTTTCTACTTTCAGATGCAACAGGAATTCCTCGAGTTCGTCAATCCGTTCGCGAGTTATGGGAGTTTGAAAATAAGGAATGGTTGAGAAACCATCAAAATTTTCGCAAGTCTGATGCTAGAAACGAATAACTGGAATGGCCTAGGGGAAAAGTACACACACCATTGTAATGGGGCGAGTTTCTACTTTCAGATGCAACAGGAATTCCTCGAGTTCGTCAATCCGTTCGCGAGTTATGGGAGTTTGAAAATAAGGAATGGTTGAGAAACCAACAAAATTTTCGCAAGTCTGATGCTAGAAACGAATAACTGGAATGGCCTAGGGGAAAAGTAAACCCACCATTGTAATGGGGCGAGTTTCTACTTTCAGATGCAACAGGAATTTCTCGAGTTCGTCAATCCGTTCGCGAGATATGGGAGTTTGAAGTTAAGGAATGGTTGACAAACCATCAAAATTTTCGCAAGTGTGATACTCGAAACCAATAACTGGAATGGCCTAGGGGAAAAGTACACACATCATTGTAATGGGGCGAGTTTCTACTTTCAGATGCAACAGGAATTCCTCGATTTCGTCAATCGGTTCGCGAAATATGGGAGTTTGGAGTTAAGGAATGGTTGAGAAACCGTAAAAATTTTCGCAAGACTGATACTCGAAACCAATAACTACTATGGCCTAGGGAAAAATACACATACCTTTGTAATCGGGCGAGTTTCTGCTTTCAGATGCAAGAGGAATTTCTCGAGTTCGTCAATCCGTTCGGGAGATTTGGGTGTTTGAAGGTAAGGAATGGTTGAGAAACCATCAAAATTTTCGCTGGTCTGTTACTCGAAACCAATAACTGGAATGGCCTAGGGGAAAAGTACACACACCATTGTAATGGGGCGAGTTTCTACTTTCAGATGCAACAGGAATTTCTCGAGTTCGTCAATCCGTTCGCGAGATATGGGAGTTTGAAGTTAAGGAATGCTTGGGAAACCATCAAAATTATCGCAAGTCTGTTACTCGAAACCAATAACTACTATGGCCTAGGGAAAAATACACCCACCTTTGTAATCGCGCGAGTTTCTACTTTAAGATGCAACAGGAATTTCTCGAGTTCGTCAATCCGTTCGCGAGATATGGGAGTTTGAAGTTAAGGAATGGTTGAGAAACCATCAAAATTTTCGCAATTCTGATGCAACAAACGAATAACTGGAATGGCCTAGGGGAAAAGTGCACCCACCATTGTAATGGGGCGAGTTTCTACTTTCAGATGCAACAGGAATTTCTCGAGTTCGTCATTCCGTTCGCGAGATTTGGGTGTTTGAAGGTAAGGAATGGTTGAGGAACCATCAAAATTTTCGCTGGTCTGTTACCCGAAACCAATAACTGGAATGGCCTAGGGGAAAAGTACACACACCATTGTAATGGGGCGAGTTTCTACTTTCAGATGCAACAGGAATTTCTCGAGTTCGTCAATCCGTTCGCGAGATATGGGAGTTTGAAGTTAAGGAATGCTTGGGAAACCATCACAATTTTCGCAAGTCTGATACTCGAAACCAATAACTACTATGGCCTAGGGGAAAAATACACATACCTTTGTAATCGGGCGAGTTTCTACTTTCAGATGCAACAGGAGTTTCTCGAGTTCGTCAATCCGTTCGCGAGATATTGGAGTTTGAAGTTAAGGAATGCTTGGGAAACCATCACAATTTTCGCAAGTCTGATACTCGAAACCAATAACTACTATGGCCTAGGGGAAAAATACACATACCTTTGTAATCGGGCGAGTTTCTACTTTCAGATGCAATAGGAATTTCTCGAGTTCGCCAACCGTTCGCGAGGTATGGGAGTTTGAAGTTAAGGAATGGTTGAGAAACCATCAAAATTTTCGCAAGTCTGATACTCGAAACCAATAACTACAAAGGCCTAGGGGAAAAATACACATACCTTTGTAATCGGGCGAGTTTCTACTTTCAGATGCAACAGGAAATAATCGAGTTCTTCAATCCGTTCGCGAGATATGGGAGTTTGAAGTTAAGGAATGGTTGAGGAACCATACAAATTTTCGCAAGTCTGTTACTCGAAACCAATAACTACTATGGCCTAGGGGAAAAATACACACACCTTTGTAATCGCGCGAGTTTCTACTTTAAGATGCAACAGGAATTACTCGAGTTCGTCAATCCGTTCGCGAGATATGGGAGTTTGAAGTTAAGGAATGGTTGAGAAACCATCAAAATTTTCGCAATTCTGATTCTAGAAACGAATAACTGGAATGGCCTAGGGGAAAAGTACACCCACCATTGTAATGGGGCGAGTATCTACTTTCAGATGCAACAGGAATTTCTCGAGTTCGTCAATCCGTTCGCGAGATATGGGAGTTTGAAGTTAAGGAATGGTTGACAAACCATCAAAATTTTCGCAAGTGTGATACTCGAAACCAATAACTGGAATGGCCTAGGCGAAAAGTACACACATCATTGTAATGGGGCGAGTTTCTACTTTCAGATGCAACATGAATTCCTCGAGTTCGTCAATCCGTTCGCGAGTTATGGGAGTTTGAAAATAAGGAATGGTTGAGAAACCATCAAAACTTTCGCAAGTGTGATACTCGAAACCAATAACTGGAATGGCCTAGGGGAAAAGTACACACATCATTGTAATGGGGCGAGTTTCTACTTTCAGATGCAACAGGAATTCCTCGATTTCGTCAATCGGTTCGCGAAATATGGGAGTTTGGAGTTAAGGAATGGTTGAGAAACCGTAAAAATTTTCGCAAGACTGATACTCGAAACCAATAACTACTATGGCCTAGGGAAAAATACACATACCTTTGTAATCGGGCGAGTTTCTGCTTTCAGATGCAAGAGGAATTTCTCGAGTTCGTCAATCCGTTCGGGAGATATGGGAGTTTGAAATTAAGGAACGGTTGAGAAACCATCAAAATTTTCGCAAGTTTGATAATCGAAACCAATAACTGGAATGGCCTAGGGGAAAAGTACCCACACCATTGTAATGGGGCGAGTTTCTACTTTCAGATGCAACAGGAATTTCTCGAGTTCGTCAATCCGTTCGCGAGATATGGGAGTTTGAAGTTAAGGAATGCTTGGGAAACCATCACAATTTTCGCAAGTCTGATACTTGAAACCAATAACTGGAATGGCCTAGGGGAAAAGTAAACACACCATTGTAATGGGGCGAGTTTCTACATTCAGATGCAACAGGAATTTCTCGAGTTCGTCAATCCGTTCGCGAGATATGGGAGTTTGAAGTTAAGGAATGCTTGGGAAACCATCACAATTTTCGCAAGTCTGATACCCGAAAGCAATAACTACTATGGCCTAGGGCAAAAATACACATACCGTTGTAATCGGGCGAGTTGTTGCTTTCAGATGCAATAGGAAATTCTCGAGTTCTTCAATCCGTTCGCGAGATATGGGAGTTTGAAGTTAAGGAAGGTTGAGAAACCATCAATATTTTCGCAAGTCTGATACTCGAAACCAATAACTACTGTGGCCTCGGGGAAAAATTCACATACCTTTGTAATTGTGCGAGTTTCTTCTTTCAGATGCAACAGGAATTTCTCGAGTTCGTCAATCCGTTCGCGAGATATGGGAGATTGAAGTTAAGGAATGGTTGAGAAACCATCAAAATTTTCGCAATTCTGATGCTAGAAACGAATAACTGGAATGACCTGGGGGAAAAGTACCAACAGCATTGTAATCGGACGAGATTCTACTTTCAGATGCAACAGGAAATAATCGAGTTCGTCAATCCGTTCGCGAGATATGGGTGTTTGCAGTTAAGGAATGCTTGAGAAACCATCAAAATTTTCGCAAGTCTGATACTCGAAACCAATAACTACTATGGCCTGTGGCGAAAATACACATACCGTTAAAATCGGGCGAGTTTCTGCTTTCAGATGCAATAGGAAATTCTCGAGTTCGTCAATCCGTTCGCGAGGTATGGGAGTTTGAAGTTAAGGAATGGTTGAGAAACCACCAAAATTTTCGCAAGTGTGATACTCGAAACCAATAACTGGAATGGCCTAGGGGAAAAGTACACACACCATTGTAATGGGGCGAGTTTCTACTTTCAGATGCAACAGGAATTTCTCGAGTTCGTCAATCCGTTCGCGAGATATGGGAGTTTGAACTTAAGGAATGCTTGGGAAACCATCAAAATTATCGCAAGTCTGTTACTCGAAACCAATAACTACTATGGCCTAGGGGAAAAATACACCCACCTTTGTAATCGCGCGAGTTTCTACTTTAAGATGCAACTGGAATTTCTCGAGTTCGTCAATCCGTTCGCGAGATATGGGAGTTTGAAGTTAAGGAATGGTTGAGAAACCATCAAAATTTTCGCAATTCTGATGCTAGAAACGAATAACTGGAATGGCCTAGGGGAAAAGTACACACATCATTGTAATGGGGCGAGTTTCTACTTTCAGATGCAACAGGAATTCCTCGAGTTCGTCAATCCGTTCGCGAGTTATGGGAGTTTGAAAATAAGGAATGGTTGAGAAACCAACAAAATTTTCGCAAGTCTGATGCTAGAAACGAATAACTGGAATGGCCTAGGGAAAAGTAAACCCACCATTGTAATGGGGCGAGTTTCTACTTTCAGATGCAACAGGAATTTCTCGAGTTCGTCAATCCGTTCGCGAGATATGGGAGTTTGAAGTTAAGGAATGGTTGACAAACCATCAAAATTTTCGCAAGTGTGATACTCGAAACCAATAACTGGAATGGCCTAGGGGAAAAGTACACACATCATTGTAATGGGGCGAGTTTCTACTTTCAGATGCAACAGGAATTCCTCGATTTCGTCAATCGGTTCGCGAAATATGGGAGTTTGGAGTTAAGGAATGGTTGAGAAACCGTAAAAATTTTCGCAAGACTGATACTCGAAACCAATAACTACTATGGCCTAGGGAAAAATACACATACCTTTGTAATCGGGCGAGTTTCTGCTTTCAGATGCAAGAGGAATTTCTCGAGTTCGTCAATCCGTTCGGGAGATTTGGGTGTTTGAAGGTAAGGAATGGTTGAGAAACCATCAAAATTTTCGCTGGTCTGTTACTCGAAACCAATAACTGGAATGGCCTAGGGGAAAAGTACACACACCATTGTAATGGGGCGAGTTTCTACTTTCAGATGCAACAGGAATTTCTCGAGTTCGTCAATCCGTTCGCGAGATATGGGAGTTTGAACTTAAGGAATGCTTGGGAAACCATCAAAATTATCGCAAGTCTGTTACTCGAAACCAATAACTACTATGGCCTAGGGAAAAATACACCCACCTTTGTAATCGCGCGAGTTTCTACTTTAAGATGCAACAGGAATTTCTCGAGTTCGTCAATCCGTTCGCGAGATATGGGAGTTTGAAGTTAAGGAATGGTTGAGAAACCATCAAAATTTTCGCAATTCTGATGCTACAAACGAATAACTGGAATGGCCTAGGGGAAAAGTGCACCCACCATTGTAATGGGGCGAGTTTCTACTTTCAGATGCAACAGGAATTTCTCGAGTTCGTCATTCCGTTCGCGAGATTTGGGTGTTTGAAGGTAAGGAATGGTTGAGGAACCATCAAAATTTTCGCTGGTCTGTTACCCGAAACCAATAACTGGAATGGCCTAGGGGAAAAGTACACACACCATTGTAATGGGGCGGGTTTCTACTTTCAGATGCAACAGGAATTTCTCGAGTTCGTCAATCCGTTCGCGAGATATGGGAGTTTGAAGTTAAGGAATGCTTGGGAAACCATCACAATTTTCGCAAGTCTGATACTCGAAACCAATAACTACTATGGCCTAGGGGAAAAATACACATACCTTTGTAATCGGGCGAGTTTCTACTTTCAGATGCAACAGGAGTTTCTCGAGTTCGTTAATCCGTTCGCGAGATATTGGAGTTTGAAGTTAAGGAATGCTTGGGAAACCATCACAATTTTCGCAAGTCTGATACTCGAAACCAATAACTACTATGGCCTAGGGGAAAAATACACATACCTTTGTAATCGGGCGAGTTTCTACTTTCAGATGCAATAGGAATTTCTCGAGTTCGCCAACCGTTCGCGAGGTATGGGAGTTTGAAGTTAAGGAATGGTTGAGAAACCATCAAAATTTTCGCAAGTCTGATACTCGAAACCAATAACTACAAAGGCCTAGGGGAAAAATACACATACCTTTGTAATCGGGCGAGTTTCTACTTTCAGATGCAACAGGAAATAATCGAGTTCTTCAATCCGTTCGCGAGATATGGGAGTTTGAAGTTAAGGAATGGTTGAGGAACCATACAAATTTTCGCAAGTCTGTTACTCGAAACCAATAACTACTATGGCCTAGGGGAAAAATACACACACCTTTGCAATCGCGCGAGTTTCTACTTTAAGATGCAACAGGAATTTCTCGAGTTCGTCAATCCGTTCGCGAGATATGGGAGTTTGAAGTTAAGGAATGGTTGAGAAACCATCAAAATTTTCGCAATTCTGATTCTAGAAACGAATAACTGGAATGGCCTAGGGGAAAAGTACACCCACCATTGTAATGGGGCGAGTATCTACTTTCAGATGCAACAGGAATTTCTCGAGTTCGTCAATCCGTTCGCGAGATATGGGAGTTTGAAGTTAAGGAATGGTTGACAAACCATCAAAATTTTCGCAAGTGTGATACTCGAAACCAATAACTGGAATGGCCTAGGGGAAAAGTACACACATCATTGTAATGGGGCGAGTTTCTACTTTCAGATGCAACATGAATTCCTCGAGTTCGTCAATCCGTTCGCGAGTTATGGGAGTTTGAAAATAAGGAATGGTTGAGAAACCATCAAAATTTTCGCAAGTGTGATACTCGAAACCAATAACTGGAATGGCCTAGGGGAAAAGTACACACATCATTGTAATGGGGCGAGTTTCTACTTTCAGATGCAACAGGAATTCCTCGATTTCGTCAATCGGTTCGCGAAATATGGGAGTTTGGAGTTAAGGAATGGTTGAGAAACCGTAAAAATTTTCGCAAGACTGATACTCGAAACCAATAACTACTATGGCCTAGGGAAAAATACACATACCTTTGTAATCGGGCGAGTTTCTGCTTTCAGATGCAAGAGGAATTTCTCGAGTTCGTCAATCCGTTCGGGAGATATGGGAGTTTGAAATTAAGGAACGGTTGAGAAACCATCAAAATTTTCGCAAGTTTGATAATCGAAACCAATAACTGGAATGGCCTAGGGGAAAAGTACCCACACCATTGTAATGGGGCGAGTTTCTACTTTCAGATGCAACAGGAATTTCTCGAGTTCGTCAATCCGTTCGCGAGATATGGGAGTTTGAAGTTAAGGAATGCTTGGGAAACCATCACAATTTTCGCAAGTCTGATACTTGAAACCAATAACTGGAATGGCCTAGGGGAAAAGTAAACACACCATTGTAATGGGGCGAGTTTCTACTTTCAGATGCAACAGGAATTTCTCGAGTTCGTCAATCCGTTCGCGAGATATGGGAGTTTGAAGTTAAGGAATGCTTGGGACACCATCACAATTTTCGCAAGTCTGATACTCGAAACCAATAACTACTATGGCCTAGGGGAAAAATACACATACCTTTGTAATCGGTCGAGTTTCTACTTTCAGATGCAACAGGAGTTTCTCGAGTTCGTCAATCCGTTCGCGAGATATGGGTGTTTGAAGTTAAGGAATGCTTGGGAAACCATCACAATTTTCGCAAGTCTGATACTCGAAACCAATAACTACTATGGCCTAGGGGAAAAATACACATACCTTTGTAATCGGGCGAGTTTCTACTTTCAGATGCAACAGGAGTTTCTCGAGTTCGTCAATCCGTTCGCGAGATATGGGTGTTTGAAGTTAAGGAATGGTTGAGAAACCATCAAAATTCTCGCAATTCAGATTCTGGAAACGAATAACTGGAATGACCGAGGGGAAAGGTACACACACCATTGTAATCGGTCGAATCTCTACTTTCAGATGCAACAGGAAATAATCGAGTTCTTCAATCCGTTCGCGAGATATGGGAGTTTGAAGTTAAGGAATGTTTGAGGAACCATACAAATTTTCGCAAGTCTGTTACTCGAAACCAATAACTACTATGGCCTAGGGGAAAAATACACACACCTTTGTAATCGCGCGAGTTTCTACTTTAAGATGCAACAGGAATTTCTCGAGTTCGTCAATCCGTTCGCGAGGTATGGGAGTTTGATGTTAAGGAATGGTTGAGAAACCATCAAAATTTTCGCAATTCTGATGCTAGAAACGAATAACTGGAATGGCCTAGGGGAAAAGTACACCCACCATTGTAATGGGGCGAGTTTCTACTTTCAGATGCAACAGGAATTTCTCGAGTTCGTCAATCCGTTCGCGAGATATGGGAGTTTGAAGTTAAGGAATGGTTGACAAACCATCAAAATTTTCGCAAGTGTGATACTCGAAACCAATAACTGGAATGGCCTAGGGGAAAAGTACACACATCATTGTAATGGGGCGAGTTTCTACTTTCAGATGCAACAGGAATTCCTCGAGTTCGTCAATCCGTTCGCGAGTTATGGGAGTTTGAAAATAAGGAATGGTTGAGAAACCAACAAAATTTTCGCAAGTCTGATGCTAGAAACGAATAACTGGAATGGCCTAGGGGAAAAGTACACCAACCATTGTAATGGGGCGAGTTTCTACTTTCAGATGCAACAGGAATTTCTCGAGTTCGTCAATCCGTTCGCGAGATATGGGAGTTTGAAGTTAAGGAATGGTTGACAAACCATCAAAATTTTCGCAAGTGTGATACTCGAAACCAATAACTGGAATGGCCTAGGGGAAAAGTACACACATCATTGTAATGGGGCGAGTTTCTACTTTCAGATGCAACAGGAATTCCTCGATTTCGTCAATCGGTTCGCGAAATATGGGAGTTTGGAGTTAAGGAATGGTTGAGAAACCGTAAAAATTTTCGCAAGACTGATACTCGAAACCAATAACTACTATGGCCTAGGGAAAAATACACATACCTTTGTAATCGGGCGAGTTTCTGCTTTCAGATGCAAGAGGAATTTCTCGAGTTCGTCAATCCGTTCGGGAGATTTGGGTATTTGAAGGTAAGGAATGGTTGAGAAACCATCAAAATTTTCGCTGGTCTGTTACTCGAAACCAATAACTGGAATGGCCTAGGGGAAAAGTACACACACCATTGTAATGGGGCGAGTTTCTACTTTCAGATGCAACAGGAATTTCTCGAGTTCGTCAATCCGTTCGCGAGATATGGGAGTTTGAACTTAAGGAATGCTTGGGAAACCATCAAAATTATCGCAAGTCTGTTACTCGAAACCAATAACTACTATGGCCTAGGGGAAAAATACACCCACCTTTGTAATCGCGCGAGTTTCTACTTTAAGATGCAACAGGAATTTCTCGAGTTCGTCAATCCGTTCGCGAGATATGGGAGTTTGAAGTTAAGGAATGGTTGAGAAACCATCAAAATTTTCGCAATTCTGATGCTAGAAACGAATAACTGGAATGGCCTAGGGGAAAAGTGCACCCACCATTGTAATGGGGCGAGTTTCTACTTTCAGATGCAACAGGAATTTCTCGAGTTCGTCATTCCGTTCGCGAGATTTGGGTGTTTGAAGGTAAGGAATGGTTGAGAAACCATCAAAATTTTCGCTGGTCTGTTACTCGAAACCAATAACTGGAATGGCCTAGGGGAAAAGTACACACACCATTGTAATGGGGCGAGTTTCTACTTTCAGATGCAACAGGAATTTCTCGAGTTCGTCAATCCGTTCGCGAGATATGGGAGTTTGAAGTTACGGAATGCTTGGGAAACCATCACAATTTTCGCAAGTCTGATACTCGAAACCAATAACTACTATGGCCTAGGGGAAAAATACACATACCTTTGTAATCGGGCGAGTTTCTACTTTCAGATGCAACAGGAGTTTCTCGAGTTCGTCAATCCGTTCGCGAGATATGGGAGTTTGAAGTTAAGGAATGCTTGGGAAACCATCACAATTTTCGCAAGTCTGATACTCGAAACCAATAACTACTATGGCCTAGGGGAAAAATACACATACCTTTGTAATCGGGCGAGTTTCTACTTTCAGATTCAACAGGAGTTTCTCGAGTTCGTCAATTCGTTCGCGAGATATGGGTATTTGAAGGTAAGGAATGGTTGAGAAACCATCAAAATTTTCGCTGGTCTGTTACTCGAAACCAATAACTGGAATGGCCTAGGGGAAAAGTACACACACCATTGTAATGGGGCGAGTTTCTACTTTCAGATGCAACAGGAATTTCTCGAGTTCGTCAATCCGTTCGCGAGATATGGGAGTTTGAACTTAAGGAATGCTTGGGAAACCATCAAAATTATCGCAAGTCTGTTACTCGAAACCAATAACTACTATGGCCTAGGGGAAAAATACACCCACCTTTGTAATCGCGCGAGTTTCTACTTTAAGATGCAACAGGAATTTCTCGAGTTCGTCAATCCGTTCGCGAGATATGGGAGTTTGAAGTTAAGGAATGGTTGAGAAACCATCAAAATTTTCGCAATTCTGATGCTAGAAACGAATAACTGGAATGGCCTAGGGGAAAAGTGCACCCACCATTGTAATGGGGCGAGTTTCTACTTTCAGATGCAACAGGAATTTCTCGAGTTCGTCATTCCGTTCGCGAGATTTGGGTGTTTGAAGGTAAGGAATGGTTGAGAAACCATCAAAATTTTCGCTGGTCTGTTACTCGAAACCAATAACTGGAATGGCCTAGGGGAAAAGTACACACACCATTGTAATGGGGCGAGTTTCTACTTTCAGATGCAACAGGAATTTCTCGAGTTCGTCAATCCGTTCGCGAGATATGGGAGTTTGAAGTTACGGAATGCTTGGGAAACCATCACAATTTTCGCAAGTCTGATACTCGAAACCAATAACTACTATGGCCTAGGGGAAAAATACACATACCTTTGTAATCGGGCGAGTTTCTACTTTCAGATGCAACAGGAGTTTCTCGAGTTCGTCAATCCGTTCGCGAGATATGGGAGTTTGAAGTTAAGGAATGCTTGGGAAACCATCACAATTTTCGCAAGTCTGATACTCGAAACCAATAACTACTATGGCCTAGGGGAAAAATACACATACCTTTGTAATCGGGCGAGTTTCTACTTTCAGATTCAACAGGAGTTTCTCGAGTTCGTCAATTCGTTCGCGAGATATGGGTATTTGAAGTTAAGGAATGGTTGAGAAACCATCAAAATTCTCGCAATTCAGATGCTGGAAACGAATAACTGGAATGACCTAGGGGAAAGGTACACACACCATTGTAATCGGTCGACTCTCTACTTTCAGATGCAACAGGAAATAATCGAGTTCTTCAATCCGTTCGCGAGATATGGGAGTTTGAAGTTAAGGAATGGTTGAGGAACCATACAAATTTTCGCAAGTCTGTTACTCGAAACCAATAACTACTATGGCCTAGGGGAAAAATACACACACCTTTGTAATCGTGCGAGTTTCTACTTTAAGATGCAACAGGAATTTCTCGAGTTCGTCAATCCGTTCGCGAGATATGGGAGTTTGAAGTTAAGGAATGGTTGAGAAACCATCAAAATTTTCGCAATTCTGATGCTAGAAACGAATAACTGGAATGGCCTAGGGGAAAAGTACACCCACCATTGTAATGGGGCGAGTTTCTACTTTCAGATGCAACAGGAATTTCTCGAGTTCGTCAATCCGTTCGCGAGATATGGGAGTTTGAAGTTAAGGAATGGTTGACAAACCATCAAAATTTTCGCAAGTGTGATACTCGAAACCAATAACTGGAATGGCCTAGGGGAAAAGTACACACATCATTATAATGGGGCGAGTTTCTACTTTCAGATGCAACAGGAATTCCTCGAGTTCGTCAATCCGTTCGCGAGTTATGGGAGTTTGAAAATAAGGAATGGTTGAGAAACCATCAAAATTTTCGCAAGTGTGATACTCGAAACCAATAACTGGAATGGCCTAGGGGAAAAGTACACACATCATTGTAATGGGGCGAGTTTCTACTTTCAGATGCAACAGGAATTCCTCGATTTCGTCAATCGGTTCGCGAAATATGGGAGTTTGGAGTTAAGGAATGGTTGAGAAACCGTAAAAATTTTCGCAAGACTGATACTCGAAACCAATAACTACTATGGCCTAGGGAAAAATACACATACCTTTGTAATCGGGCGAGTTTCTGCTTTCAGATGCAAGAGGAATTTCTCGAGTTCGTCAATCCGTTCGGGAGATATGGGAGTTTGAAATTAAGGAACGGTTGAGAAACCATCAAAATTTTCGCAAGTTTGATAATCGAAACCAATAACTGGAATGGCCTAGGGGAAAAGTACCCACAACATTGTAATGGGGCGAGTTTCTACTTTCAGATGCAACAGGAATTTCTCGAGTTCGTGAATCCGTTCGCGAGATATGGGAGTTTGAAGTTAAGGAATGCTTGGGAAACCATCACAATTTTCGCAAGTCTGATACTCGAAACCAATAACTACTACGGCCTAGGGGAAAAATACACATACCTTTGTAATCGGTCGAGTTTCTACTTTCAGATGCAACAGGAGTTTCTCGAGTTCGTCAATCCGTTCGCGAGATATGGGTGTTTGAAGTTAAGGAATGCTTGGGAAACCATCAAAATTTTCGCAAGTGTGATACTCGAAACCAATAACTGGAATGGCCTAGGGGAAAAGTACACACATCATTGTAATGGGGCGAGTTTCTACTTTCAGATGCAACAGGAATTCCTCGAGTTCGTCAATCCGTTCGCGAGTTATGGGAGTTTGAAAATAAGGAATGGTTGAGAAACCATCAAAATTTTCGCAAGTGTGATACTCGAAACCAATAACTGGAATGGCCTAGGGGAAAAGTACACACATCATTGTAATGGGGCGAGTTTCTACTTTCAGATGCAACAGGAATTCCTCGATTTCGTCAATCGGTTCGCGAAATATGGGAGTTTGGAGTTAAGGAATGGTTGAGAAACCGTAAAAATTTTCGCAAGACTGATACTCGAAACCAATAACTACTATGGCCTAGGGAAAAATACACATACCTTTGTAATCGGGCGAGTTTCTGCTTTCAGGTGCAAGAGGAATTTCTCGAGTTCGTCAATCCGTTCGGGAGATATGGGAGCTTGAAATTAAGGAACGGTTGAGAAACCATCAAAATTTTCGCAAGTTTGATAATCGAAACCAATAACTGGAATGGCCTAGGGGAAAAGTACCCACACCATTGTAATGGGGCGAGTTTCTACTTTCAGATGCAACAGGAATTTCTCGAGTTCGTCAATCCGTTCGCGAGATATGGGAGTTTGAAGTTAACGAATGCTTGGGAAACCATCACAATTTTCGCAAGTCTGATACTCGAAACCAATAACTGGAATGGCCTAGGGGAAAAGTAAACACACCATTGTAATGGGGCGAGTTTCTACTTTCAGATGCAACAGGAATTTCTCGAGTTCGTCAATCCGTTCGCGAGATATGGGAGTTTGAAGTTAAGGAATGCTTGGGAAACCATCACAATTTTCGCAAGTCTGATACTCGAAACCAATAACTACTATGGCCTAGGGGAAAAATACACATACCTTTGTAATCGGTCGAGTTTCTACTTTCAGATGCAACAGGAGTTTCTCAAGTTCGTCAATCCGTTCGCGAGATATGGGTGTTTGAAGTTAAGGAATGCTTGGGAAACCATCACAATTTTCGCAAGTCTGATACTCGAAACCAATAACTACTATGGCCTAGGGGAAAAATACACATACCTTTGTAATCGGGCGAGTTTCTACTTTCAGATGCAACAGGAGTTTCTCGAGTTCGTCAATCCGTTCGCGAGATATGGGTATTTGAAGTTAAGGAATGGTTGAGAAACCATCAAAATTCTCGCAATTCAGATGCTGGAAACGAATAACTGGAATGACCTAGGGGAAAGGTACACACACCATTGTAATCGGTCGACTCTCTACTTTCAGATGCAACAGGAAATAATCGAGTTCTTCAATCCGTTCGCGAGATATGGGAGTTTGAAGTTAAGGAATGGTTGAGGAACCATACAAATTTTCGCAAGTCTGTTACTCGAAACCAATAACTACTATGGCCTAGGGGAAAAATACACCCACCTTTGTAATCGCGCGAGTTTCTACTTTAAGATGCAACAGGAATTTCTCGAGTTCGTCAATCCGTTCGCGAGATATGGAGTTTGAAGTTGAGGAATGGTTGAGAAACCATCAAAATTTGCGCAATTCTGATGCTAGAAACGAATAACTGGAATGGCCTAGGGGAAAAGTGCACCCACCATTGTAATGGGGCGAGTTTCTACTTTCAGATGCAACAGGAATTTCTCGAGTTCGTCATTCCGTTCGCGAGATTTGGGTGTTTGAAGGTAAGGAATGGTTGAGAAACCATCAAAATTTTCGCTGGTCTGTTACTCGAAACCAATAACTGGAATGGCCTAGGGGAAAAGTACACACACCATTGTAATGGGGCGAGTTTCTACTTTCAGATGCAACAGGAATTTCTCGAGTTCGTCAATCCGTTCGCGAGATATGGGAGTTTGAAGTTAAGGAATGCTTGGGAAACCATCACAATTTTCGCAAGTCTGATACTCGAAACCAATAACTACTATGGCCTAGGGGAAAAATACACATACCTTTGTAATCGGGCGAGTTTCTACTTTCAGATGCAACAGGAGTTTCTCGAGTTCGTCAATCCGTTCGCGAGATATGGGAGTTTGAAGTTAAGGAATGCTTGGGAAACCATCACAATTTTCGCAAGTCTGATACTCGAAACCAATAACTACTATGGCCTAGGGGAAAAATACACATACCTTTGTAATCGGGCGAGTTTCTACTTTCAGATGCAACAGGAGTTTCTCGAGTTCGTCAATTCGTTCGCGAGATATGGGTATTTGAAGTTAAGGAATGGTTGAGAAACCATCAAAATTTTCGCAATTCTGATGCTCGAAACCAATAACTACTATGGCCTAGGGGAAAAATACACATACCTTTGTAATCGGTCGAGTTTCTACTTTCAGATGCAACAGGAGTTTCTCAAGTTCGTCAATCCGTTCGCGAGATATGGGTGTTTGAAGTTAAGGAATGCTTGGGAAACCATCACAATTTTCGCAAGTCTGATACTCGAAACCAATAACTACTATGGCCTAGGGGAAAAATACACATACCTTTGTAATCGGGCGAGTTTCTACTTTCAGATGCAACAGGAGTTTCTCGAGTTCGTCAATCCGTTCGCGAGATATGGGTGTTTGAAGTTAAGGAATGGTTGAGAAACCATCAAAATTCTCGCAATTCAGATGCTGGAAACGAATAACTGGAATGACGAGGGGAAAGGTACACACACCATTGTAATCGGTCGACTCTCTACTTTCAGATGTAACAGGAAATAATCGAGTTCTTCAATCCGTTCGCGAGATATGGGAGTTTGAAGTTAAGGAATGTTTGAGGAACCATACAAATTTTCGCAAGTCTGTTACTCGAAACCAATAACTACTATGGCCTAGGGGAAAAATACACACACCTTTGTAATCGCGCGAGTTTCTACTTTAAGATGCAACAGGAATTTCTCGAGTTCGTCAATCCGTTCGCGAGGTATGGGAGTTTGATGTTAAGGAATGGTTGAGAAACCATCAAAATTTTCGCAATTCTGATGCTAGAAACGAATAACTGGAATGGCCTAGGGGAAAAGTACACCCACCATTGTAATGGGGCGAGTTTCTACTTTCAGATGCAACAGGAATTTCTCGAGTTCGTCAATCCGTTCGCGAGATATGGGAGTTTGAAGTTAAGGAATGGTTGACAAACCATCAAAATCTTCGCAAGTGTGATACTCGAAACCAATAACTGGAATGGCCTAGGGGAAAAGTACACACATCATTGTAATGGGGCGAGTTTCTACTTTCAGATGCAACAGGAATTCCTCGAGTTCGTCAATCCGTTCGCGAGTTATGGGAGTTTGAATATAAGGAATGGTTGAGAAACCAACAAAATTTTCGCAAGTCTGATGCTAGAAACGAATAACTGGAATGGCCTAGGGGAAAAGTAAACCCACCATTGTAATGGGGCGAGTTTCTACTCTCAGATGCAACAGGAATTTCTCGAGTTCGTCAATCCGTTCGCGAGATATGGGAGTTTGAAGTTAAGGAATGGTTGACAAACCATCAAAATTTTCGCAAGTGTGATACTCGAAACCAATAACTGGAATGGCCTAGGGGAAAAGTACACACATCATTGTAATGGGGCGAGTTTCTACTTTCAGATGCAATAGGAATTCCTCGATTTCGTCAATCGGTTCGCGAAATATGGGAGTTTGGAGTTAAGGAATGGTTGAGAAACCGTAAAAATTTTCGCAAGACTGATACTCGAAACCAATAACTACTATGGCCTAGGGAAAAATACACATACCTTTGTAATCGGGCGAGTTTCTGCTTTCAGATGCAAGAGGAATTTCTCGAGTTCGTCAATCCGTTCGGGAGATTTGGGTGTTTGAAGGTAAGGAATGGTTGAGAAACCATCAAAATTTTCGCTGGTCTGTTACTCGAAACCAATAACTGGAATGGCCTAGGGGAAAAGTACACACACCATTGTAATGGGGCGAGTTTCGACTTTCAGATGCGACAGGAATTTCTCGAGTTCGTCAATCCGTTCGCGAGATATGGGAGTTTGAACTTAAGGAATGCTTGGGAAACCATCAAAATTATCGCAAGTCTGTTACTCGAAACCAATAACTACTATGGCCTAGGGGAAAAATACACCCACCTTTGTAATCGCGCGAGTTTCTACTTTAAGATGCAACAGGAATTTCTCGAGTTCGTCAATCCGTTCGCGAGATATGGGAGTTTGAAATTGAGGAATGGTTGAGAAACCATCAAAATTTTCGCAATTCTGATGCTAGAAACGAATAACTGGAATGGCCTAGGGGAAAAGTGCACCCACCATTGTAATGGGGCGAGTTTCTACTTTCAGATGCAACAGGAATTTCTCGAGTTCGTCATTCCGTTCGCGAGATTTGGGTGTTTGAAGGTAAGGAATGGTTGAGAAACCATCAAAATTTTCGCTGGTCTGTTACTCGAAACCAATAACTGGAATGGCCTAGGGGAAAAGTACACACACCATTGTAATGGGGCGAGTTTCTACTTTCAGATGCAACAGGAATTTCTCGAGTTCGTCAATCCGTTCGCGAGATATGGGAGTTTGAAGTTAAGGAATGCTTGGGAAACCATCACAATTTTCGCAAGTCTGATACTCGAAACCAATAACTACTATGGCCTAGGGGAAAAATACACATACCTTTGTAATCGGGCGAGTTTCTACTTTCAGATGCAACAGGAGTTTCTCGAGTTCGTCAATCCGTTCGCGAGATATGGGAGTTTGAAGTTAAGGAATGCTTGGGAAACCATCACAATTTTCGCAAGTCTGATACTCGAAACCAATTAATACTATGGCCTAGGGGAAAAATACACATACCTTTGTAATCGGGCGAGTTTCTACTTTCAGATGCAACAGGAGTTTCTCGAGTTCGTCAATTCGTTCGCGAGATATGGGTATTTGAAGTTAAGGAATGGTTGAGAAACCATCAAAATTCTCGCAATTCAGATGCTGGAAACGAATAACTGGAATGGCCTAGGGGAAAAGTACACCCACCATTGTAATGGGGCGAGTTTCTACTTTCAGATGCAACAGGAATTTCTCGAGTTCGTCAATCCGTTCGCGAGATATGGGAGTTTGAAGTTAAGGAATGGTTGACAAACCATCAAAATTTTCGCAAGTGTGATACTCGAAACCAATAACTGGAATGGCCTAGGGGAAAAGTACACACATCATTGTAATGGGGCGAGTTTCTACTTTCAGATGCAACAGGAATTCCTCGAGTTCGTCAATCCGTTCGCGAGTTATGGGAGTTTGAAAATAAGGAATGGTTGAGAAACCATCAAAATTTTCGCAAGTTTGATACTCGAAACCAATAACTGGAATGGCCTAGGGGAAAAGTACACACATCATTGTAATGGGGCGAGTTTCTACTTTCAGATGCAACAGGAATTCCTCGATTTCGTCAATCGGTTCGCGAAATATGGGAGTTTGGAGTTAAGGAATGGTTGAGAAACCGTAAAAATTTTCGCAAGACTGATACTCGAAACCAATAACTACTATGGCCTAGGGAAAAATACACATACCTTTGTAATCGGGCGAGTTTCTGCTTTCAGATGCAAGAGGAATTTCTCGAGTTCGTCAATCCGTTCGGGAGATATGGGAGTTTGAAATTAAGGAACGGTTGAGAAACCATCAAAATTTTCGCAAGTTTGATAATCGAAACCAATAACTGGAATGGCCTAGGGGAAAAGTACCCACACACCATTGTAATGGGGCGAGTTTCTACTTTCAGATGCAACAGGAATTTCTCGAGTTCGTCAATCCGTTCGCGAGATATGGGAGTTTGAAGTTAAGGAATGCTTGGGAAACCATCACAATTTTCGCAAGTCTGATACTCGAAACCAATAACTGGAATGGCCTAGGGGAAAAGTAAACACACCATTGTAATGGGGCGAGTTTCTACTTTCAGATGCAACAGGAATTTCTCGAGTTCGTCAATCCGTTCGCGAGATATGGGAGTTTGAAGTTAAGGAATGGTTGAGGAACCATACAAATTTTCGCAAGTCTGTTACTCGAAACCAATAACTACTATGGCCTAGGGGAAAAATACACACACCTTTGTAATCGCGCGAGTGTCTACTTTAAGATGCAACAGGAATTTCTCGAGTTCGTCAATCCGTTCGCGAGATATGGGAGTTTGAAGTTAAGGAATGGTTGAGAAACCATCAAAATTTTCGCAATTCTGATGCTAGAAACGAATAACTGGAATGGCCTAGGGGAAAAGTACACCCACCATTGTAATGGGGCGAGTTTCTACTTTCCGATGCAACAGGAATTTCTCGAGTTCGTCATTCCGTTCGCGAGATTTGGGTGTTTGAAGGTAAGGAATGGTTGAGAAACCATCAAAATTTTCGCTGGTCTGTTACTCGAAACCAATAACTGGAATGGCCTAGGGCAAAAATACACATACCTTTGTAATCGGGAGAGTTTCTTCTTCCAGATGCAACCGGAATTTCTCGTGTTCGTCAATCCGTTCGCGAGATATGGGAGTTTGAAGTTAAGGAATGGTTGAGAAACAATCACAATTTTCGCAAGTGTGATACTCGAAACCAATAACTGGAATGGCCTAGGGGAAAAGTACACACTCCATTGTAATGGGGCGAGTTTCTACTTTCAGATGCAACAGGAATTTCTCGAGTTCGTCAATCCGTTCGCGAGATATGGGAGTTTGAAGTTAAGGAATGCTTGGGAAACCATCACAATTTTCGCAAGTCTGATACTCGAAACCAATAACTACTATGGCCTAGGGGAAAAATACACATACCTTTGTAATCGGGCGAGTTTCTACTTTCAGATACAACAGGAATTTCTCGAGTTCGACATTCCGTTCGCGAGATTTGGGTGTTTGAAGGTAAGGAATGGTTGAGAAACCATCAAAATTTTCGCTGGTCTGTTACTCGAAACCAATAACTGGAATGGCCTAGGGCAAAAATACACATACCTTTGTAATCGGGAGGGTTTCTTCTTCCAGATGCAACAGGAATTTATCGAGTTCTCCAATCCGTTCGCGAGATATGGGAGTTTGAAGTTAAGGAATGGTTGAGAAACCATCAAAATTTTCGCAATTCTGATGCTAGAAACGAATAACTGGAATGGCCTAGGGGAAAAGTACACCCACCATTGTAATCGGTCGACTTTCTACTTTCAGATGCAACAGGAAATAATCGAGTTCGTCAATCCGTTCGCGAAATATGGGAGTTTGAAGTTAAGGAATGCTTGAGAAACCATCAAAATTTTCGCAAGTCTGATACTCGAAACCAATAACTACAAAGGCTTAGGGGAAAAATACACATACCATTGTAATTGGGCGAGTTTCTACTTTCAGATGCAACAGGAATTTCTCGAGCTCGTCATTCCGTTCGCGAGATATGGGTGTTTGAAGGTAAGGAATGGTTGAGAAACCATCAAAATTTTCGCTGGCCTGATACTCGAAACCAATAACTGGATTGGCCTAGGGCAAAAATACACATACCTTTGTAATCGGGCGAGTTTCTACCTTCAGATGCAACAGGAATTTCTCGAGTTCGTCAATCCGTTCGCGAGATATGGGAGTTTGAAGTTAAGGAATGGTTGAGGAACCATCAAAATTTTCGCAATTCTGATGCTAGAAGCGAATAACTGGAATGACCTGGGGGAAAAGTACACACACCATTGTAATCGGTCGACTTTCTACTTTCAGATGCAACAGGAAATAATCGAGTTCGTCAATCCGTTCGCGAAATATGGGAGTTTGAAGTTAAGGAATGCTTGAGAAACCATCAAAATTTTCGCAAGTCTGATACTCGAAACCAATAACTATCATGGCCTAGGGCAAAAATACACATGCCGTTGTAATTCGACGAGTTTCTGCTTTCAGATGCAACAGGAAATAGTCGAGTTCGTCATTCCGTTCGCGAGATATGGGTGTTTGAAGGTAAGGAATGGTTGAGAAACCATCAAAATTTTCGCCGGTCTGATACTCGAAACCAATAACTGGAATGACCTGGGGGAAAAGTACACACACCATTGTAATCGGGCGAGTTTCCACTTTCAGATGCGACAGGAATTTCTCGAGTTCGCCAATCCGTTCGCGAGGTATGGGAGTCTGAAGTTAAGGAATGCTTGAGAAACCATCAAAATTTTCGCAAGTCTGATACGCGAAACCAATAACTACAATGGCCTACGGGAAAAATACACATTCCTTTGTAATCGGGCGTGTTTCTACTTTCAGATGCAACAGGAATTTCTCGAGTTCGTCAATCCGTTCGCGAGATATGGGAGTTTGAAGTTAAGGAATGCTTGAGAAACCATCAAAATATTAGCAAGTCTGATACGCGAAACCAATAACTACAATGGCCTAGGGGAAAAATACACACACCATTGTAATCGGGCGAGTTTCCACTTTCAGATGCAACAGGAATTCCTCGAGTTCGTCAATCCGTTCGCGAGATATGGGAGTTTGAACATAAGGAATGGTTGAGAAACCAACAAAATTTTCGCAAGTCTGATACTGGAAACAAATAACTACAAAGGCCTAGGGCAAAAATACACATACCATTGTAATCGGACGAGTTTCTGTTTCAGATGCAACAGGAATTTCTCGAGTTCGTCAATCCGTTCGCGAGATATGGGGTTTGATGTTAAGGAATGCTTGAGAAACCATCAAAATATTAGCAAGTTTGATACGCGAAACCAATAACTACAATGGCCTAGGGGAAAAATACACATACCTTTGTAATCGGGCGTGTTTCTACTTTCAGATGCAACAGGAATTCCTCGAGTTCGTCAATCCGTTCGCGAGATATGGGAGTTTGAACTTAAGGAATGCTTGAGAAACCATCAAAATATTCGCAAGTCTGATACTCGAAACCAATAACTGGAATGGCCTAGGGGAAAAGTACACACACCATTGTAATCGGGCGAGTTTCTACTTTCAGATGCAACAGGAACTTCTCGAGTTCGTCAATCCGTTCGCGAGATATGGGAGTTTGAAGTTAAGGAATGCTTGAGAAACCATCAAAATATTAGCAAGTCTGATACACGAAACCAATAACTACTATGGCCTAGGGCAAAAATACACATACCATTGTAATCGGGCGAGGTTCTACTTTCAGATGCAACGGGAATTTCTCCAATTAGTCAATCCGTTCGCTAGATATGGGAGTTTGAAGTTAAGGAGTGGTTGAGGAACCATCAAAATTTTCGCAAGTCTGATATTCGAGACCAATGACTACTTAGGCCTAGGAGAAAAACAGACATACCATTGTAATCGGGCGAGTTTCTGCTTTCAGATGGAACAGGAATTTCTCGAGTTCGTCAATCCGTTCGCGAGATGTCGGAGTTTGAAGTTAAGGAGTGGTTGAGAAACCATCAAAATTTTCGCAAGTCTGATATTCGAGACCAATGGCTACTATGGCCTAGGACAAATATACACATACCGTTGCAATCGGGCGGGTTTCTACTTTCAGATGCAACAGGAATTTCTCGAGTTCGTCAATCCGTTCGCGAGGTAATACAGTTTGAAGTTAAGGAATGATTGAGAAACCATCAAAATATTCGCTGGTCTGATAGTCGAAACCAATAACTGGAATGGCCTAGGGGAAAAGCACACACACTATTGTAATCGGGCGAGTTTCTACTTTCAGATGCAACAGAAATTTCTCGAGTTCGTCATTCCGTTCGCGAGATATGGGAGTTTGAAGTTACGGAATGTTTGAGAAACCATCAAAATTTTTCCTGGTCTGATACTCGAAATCTATAACTGGATTGCCCTAGGGGAAAAGTACACACACCTTTGTAATCGAGCGAGTTTCTACTTTCAGATGCAGCAGGAATTTCTCGAGTTCGTCAATCCGTTCGCTAGATATGGGAGTTTGAAGTTAAGGAATGATTGAGAAACCATCAAAATTTTCGTAAGTCTGATACTCGCAACCAATAACTACAATGGCCTAGGGGAAAAACACACATACCATTGTAATCGGGCGAGTTTCCACTTCCAGATGCAACCGGAAGTTCTCGAGTTCGTCAATCCGTTCGCGAGATATGGGAGTTTGAAGTTAAGGAGTGGTTGAGAAACCATCAAAATTTTCGCAAGTCGGATAATAGAAACCAATAACTACTATTGCCTAGGGCAAAAATACACATACCGTTGTGATCGGGCGAGTTTCTGCTTTCAGATGCAACAGGAATTTCTCGAGTTCGTAAATCCGTTCGCGAGATATGGGAGTTTGAAGTTACGGAATGGTTGAGAAAACATCAAAACTTTCGCAAGTCTGATACTCGAAACCAATGACTGGAATGGCCCAGGGGAAAAGTACACATACCGTTGCAATCGGGCGAGTTTCTACTTTCAGATGCAACAGGAATTTCTCGAGTTCGTCAATCCGTTCACGAGATATGGGAGATTGAAGTTAAGGAATGATTGAAAAACCATCAAAATTTTCGCATGTCTCATACTCGAAACCAGTAACTACAATGGCCTAGGTGAAAAATACACATACCGTTGTAATCGGGCGACTTTCTGCTTTCAGATGCAGCAGGAATTTCTCTTGTTCGTCAATCCGTTCCCGAGATATGGGAGTTTGGATTTAAGAGACGGTTGAGAATCCATCAAAATTTTCGCAATTCTGATGCTAGAAACGAATAACTGGAATGGCCTAGGGGAAAAGAACACATACCATTGTAATCGGGAGAGTTTCTACTTTCAGATGCAACAGAAATTTTTCGGATTCGTCAATCCGTTCGCGAAATATCGGAGTTTGGAGTTAAGAGATGGTTGAGATACCATCAAAATTTTCGCAGTTCTGATGCTAGAAACGAATAACTGGAATGGACTAGGGGAAAAGCACACACACGGTTGTAATCGGGCGGGTTTCTACTCTCAGATGCAACAGGAATTACATCAGTTCGTCAATCCGTTCGCGAGATGTGGGTGTTTGGAGTTAAGAGACGGTTGAGAAACCATCAAAATTTTCGCAATTCTGATGCTAGAAACGAATTACTGGAATGGCCTAGGGGAAAAGAACACATACCTTTGTAATCGGGAGAGTTTCTACTTTCAGATGCAACAGAAATTTTTCGGATTCGTCAATCCTTTCGCGAAATATCGGAGTTTGGAGTTAAGAGATGGTTGAGAAACCATCAAAATTTTCGCAATTCTGATGCTAGAAACGAATATCTGGAATGGACTAGGGGAAAAGCACACACAGTGTTGTAATCCGGCGAGTTTCTACTTTCAGATGCAACAGGAATTTCTCCAGTTCGTCAATCCGTTCGCGAGATATGGGAGTTTGAAGTTAAGGAATGGTTCAGAAACCATCAATATTTTCGCAAGTCTGATACTCGAAACCAATAACTGAAATGGCCTTGGGGAAAAGTACACACACCATTGTAATCGGGCGAGTTTCTACTTTCAGATGCAACAGGAATTCCTCGAGTTCGTCAAACCGTTCGCGAGATATGGGAGTTTGGAGTTAAGAGACGGTTGAGAAACCAACAAAATTTTCGCAATTCTGATGCTAGAAACGAATAACTGTAATGGCCTAGAGGAAAAGAAAACATACCGTTGCAATCGGGCCAGTTTCTACTTTCAGATGCAACAGGAATTTTTCGGATTCGCCAATCCGTTCGCGAAATATCGGAGATTGGAGTTAATAGATGGTTGAGCGACCATCAAAATTTTCGCTGGTCTGATACTCGAAACCAATAACTGGAATGGCCTAGGGGAAAAGTACACACACCATTGTAATCGTGCGAGTTTCTACTTTCAGATGCAACAGGAATTTCTCGAGTTCGCGAATCCGTTCGCGAGGTATGGGAGTTTGAAGTTAAGGAATGGTTGAGAAACCATCAAAATTTTCGTAAGTCTGATACTCGAAACAAATAACTAGTATGGCCTACGGCAAAAATACACATACCGTTGTAATCGGGCGTGATTCTGCTTTCAGATGCAATACGAATTTCTCGAGCTCGCCAACCGTTCGCGAGGTATGGGAGTTTGACGTTAAGGAATGGTTGAGAAACCATCAAAATTTTCGCAAGTCTGATACTCGAAACCAATAACTACAAAGGCCTAGGGGAAAAATACACATACCTTTGTAATCGGGCGAGTTTCTACTTTCAGATGCAATAGGAATTTCTCGAATTCGTCAATCCGTTCGCGAGATATGGGAGTTTGAATTTAAGGAATGGTTGAGAAACCATCAAAATTTTCGCAAGTCTGATACGCGAAACCAATAACTACAATGGCCTAGGGGAAAAATACACATTCCTTTGTAATCGGGCGTGTTTCTACTTTCAGATGCAACAGGAATTTCTCGAGTTCGTCAATCCGTTCGCGAGATATGGGAGTTTGAAGTTAAGGAATGCTTGAGAAACCATCAAAATATTAGCAAGTCTGATACGCGAAACCAATAACTACAATGGCCTAGGGGAAAAATACACACACCATTGTAATCGGGCGAGTTTCCACTTTCAGATGCAACAGGAATTCCTCGAGTTCGTCAATCCGTTCGCGAGATATGGGAGTTTGAACATAAGGAATGGTTGAGAAACCAACAAAATTTTCGCAAGTCTGATACTGGAAACAAATAACTACAAAGGCCTAGGGCAAAAATACACATACCATTGTAATCGGACGAGTTTCTGTTTCAGATGCAACAGGAATTTCTCGAGTTCGTCAATCCGTTCGCGAGATATGGGGTTTGATGTTAAGGAATGCTTGAGAAACCATCAAAATATTAGCAAGTTTGATACGCGAAACCAATAACTACAATGGCCTAGGGGAAAAATACACATACCTTTGTAATCGGGCGTGTTTCTACTTTCAGATGCAACAGGAATTCCTCGAGTTCGTCAATCCGTTCGCGAGATATGGGAGTTTGAACTTAAGGAATGCTTGAGAAACCATCAAAATATTCGCAAGTCTGATACTCGAAACCAATAACTGGAATGGCCTAGGGGAAAAGTACACACACCATTGTAATCGGGCGAGTTTCTACTTTCAGATGCAACAGGAACTTCTCGAGTTCGTCAATCCGTTCGCGAGATATGGGAGTTTGAAGTTAAGGAATGCTTGAGAAACCATCAAAATATTAGCAAGTCTGATACACGAAACCAATAACTACTATGGCCTAGGGCAAAAATACACATACCATTGTAATCGGGCGAGGTTCTACTTTCAGATGCAACGGGAATTTCTCCAATTAGTCAATCCGTTCGCTAGATATGGGAGTTTGAAGTTAAGGAGTGGTTGAGGAACCATCAAAATTTTCGCAAGTCTGATATTCGAGACCAATGACTACTTAGGCCTAGGAGAAAAACAGACATACCATTGTAATCGGGCGAGTTTCTGCTTTCAGATGGAACAGGAATTTCTCGAGTTCGTCAATCCGTTCGCGAGATGTCGGAGTTTGAAGTTAAGGAGTGGTTGAGAAACCATCAAAATTTTCGCAAGTCTGATATTCGAGACCAATGGCTACTATGGCCTAGGGCAAATATACACATACCGTTGCAATCGGGCGGGTTTCTACTTTCAGATGCAACAGGAATTTCTCGAGTTCGTCAATCCGTTCGCGAGGTAATACAGTTTGAAGTTAAGGAATGATTGAGAAACCATCAAAATATTCGCTGGTCTGATAGTCGAAACCAATAACTGGAATGGCCTAGGGGAAAAGCACACACACTATTGTAATCGGGCGAGTTTCTACTTTCAGATGCAACAGAAATTTCTCGAGTTCGTCATTCCGTTCGCGAGATATGGGAGTTTGAAGTTACGGAATGTTTGAGAAACCATCAAAATTTTTCCTGGTCTGATACTCGAAATCTATAACTGGATTGCCCTAGGGGAAAAGTACACACACCTTTGTAATCGAGCGAGTTTCTACTTTCAGATGCAGCAGGAATTTCTCGAGTTCGTCAATCCGTTCGCTAGATATGGGAGTTTGAAGTTAAGGAATGATTGAGAAACCATCAAAATTTTCGTAAGTCTGATACTCGCAACCAATAACTACAATGGCCTAGGGGAAAAACACACATACCATTGTAATCGGGCGAGTTTCCACTTCCAGATGCAACCGGAAGTTCTCGAGTTCGTCAATCCGTTCGCGAGATATGGGAGTTTGAAGTTAAGGAGTGGTTGAGAAACCATCAAAATTTTCGCAAGTCGGATAATAGAAACCAATAACTACTATTGCCTAGGGCAAAAATACACATACCGTTGTGATCGGGCGAGTTTCTGCTTTCAGATGCAACAGGAATTTCTCGAGTTCGTAAATCCGTTCGCGAGATATGGGAGTTTGAAGTTACGGAATGGTTGAGAAAACATCAAAACTTTCGCAAGTCTGATACTCGAAACCAATGACTGGAATGGCCCAGGGGAAAAGTACACATACCGTTGCAATCGGGCGAGTTTCTACTTTCAGATGCAACAGGAATTTCTCGAGTTCGTCAATCCGTTCACGAGATATGGGAGATTGAAGTTAAGGAATGATTGAAAAACCATCAAAATTTTCGCATGTCTGATACTCGAAACCAGTAACTACAATGGCCTAGGTGAAAAATACACATACCGTTGTAATCGGGCGACTTTCTGCTTTCAGATGCAGCAGGAATTTCTCTTGTTCGTCAATCCGTTCCCGAGATATGGGAGTTTGGATTTAAGAGACGGTTGAGAATCCATCAAAATTTTCGCAATTCTGATGCTAGAAACGAATAACTGGAATGGCCTAGGGGAAAAGAACACATACCATTGTAATCGGGAGAGTTTCTACTTTCAGATGCAACAGAAATTTTTCGGATTCGTCAATCCGTTCGCGAAATATCGGAGTTTGGAGTTAAGAGATGGTTGAGATACCATCAAAATTTTCGCAATTCTGATGCTAGAAACGAATAACTGGAATGGACTAGGGGAAAAGCACACACACGGTTGTAATCGGGCGGGTTTCTACTCTCAGATGCAACAGGAATTACATCAGTTCGTCAATCCGTTCGCGAGATGTGGGAGTTTGGAGTTAAGAGACGGTTGAGAAACCATCAAAATTTTCGCAATTCTGATGCTAGAAACGAATTACTGGAATGGCCTAGGGGAAAAGAACACATACCTTTGTAATCGGGAGAGTTTCTACTTTCAGATGCAACAGAAATTTTTCGGATTCGTCAATCCTTTCGCGAAATATCGGAGTTTGGAGTTAAGAGATGGTTGAGAAACCATCAAAATTTTCGCAATTCTGATGCTAGAAACGAATATCTGGAATGGACTAGGGGAAAAGCACACACAGTGTTGTAATCCGGCGAGTTTCTACTTTCAGATGCAACAGGAATTTCTCCAGTTCGTCAATCCGTTCGCGAGATATGGGAGTTTGAAGTTAAGGAATGGTTCAGAAACCATCAATATTTTCGCAAGTCTGATACTCGAAACCAATAACTGAAATGGCCTTGGGGAAAAGTACACACACCATTGTAATCGGGCGAGTTTCTACTTTCAGATGCAACAGGAATTCCTCGAGTTCGTCAAACCGTTCGCGAGATATGGGAGTTTGGAGTTAAGAGACGGTTGAGAAACCAACAAAATTTTCGCAATTCTGATGCTAGAAACGAATAACTGTAATGGCCTAGAGGAAAAGAAAACATACCGTTGCAATCGGGCCAGTTTCTACTTTCAGATGCAACAGGAATTTTTCGGATTCGCCAATCCGTTCGCGAAATATCGGAGATTGGAGTTAATAGATGGTTGAGCGACCATCAAAATTTTCGCTGGTCTGATACTCGAAACCAATAACTGGAATGGCCTAGGGGAAAAGTACACACACCATTGTAATCGTGCGAGTTTCTACTTTCAGATGCAACAGGAATTTCTCGAGTTCGCGAATCCGTTCGCGAGGTATGGGAGTTTGAAGTTAAGGAATGGTTGAGAAACCATCAAAATTTTCGTAAGTCTGATACTCGAAACAAATAACTAGTATGGCCTACGGCAAAAATACACATACCGTTGTAATCGGGCGTGATTCTGCTTTCAGATGCAATACGAATTTCTCGAGCTCGCCAACCGTTCGCGAGGTATGGGAGTTTGACGTTAAGGAATGGTTGAGAAACCATCAAAATTTTCGCAAGTCTGATACTCGAAACCAATAACTACAAAGGCCTAGGGGAAAAATACACATACCTTTGTAATCGGGCGAGTTTCTACTTTCAGATGCAATAGGAATTTCTCGAATTCGTCAATCCGTTCGCGAGATATGGGAGTTTGAATTTAAGGAATGGTTGAGAAACCATCAAAATTTTCGCAAGTCTGATACTCGAAACCACTAACTACAAAGGCCTAGGGGAAAAATACACATACCTTTGTAATCGGGCGAGTTTCTACTTTCAGATGCAATAGGAATTTCTCGAGTTCGCCAACCGTTCGCGAGGTATGGGAGTTTGAAGTTAAGGAATGGTTGAGAAACCATCAAAATTTTCGCAAGTCTGATACTCGAAACCAATAACTACAAAGGCCTAGGGGAAAAATACACATACCTTTGTAATCGGGCGAGTTTCTACTTTCAGATGCAATAGGAATTTCTCGAATTCGTCATTCCGTTCGCGAGATATGGGAGTTTGAATTTAAGGAATGGTTGAGAAACCATCAAAGTTTTCGTAAGTCTGATACTCCAAACAAAAAACTACTATGGCCTAGGGCAAAAATACACACACCGTTGTAATCGGGCGAGTTTCTGCTTTCAGATGCAATACGAATTTCTCGAGTTCGCCAACCGTTCGCGAGGTATGGGAGTTTGACGTTATGGAATGGTTGATAAACCATCAAAATTTTCGCAAGTCTGACACTCGAAACCAATAACTACAAAGGCCTAGGCCAAAAATACACATACCTTTGTAATCGGCGAGTTTCTACTTTCAGATGCAATAGGAATTTCTCGAATTCGTCAATCCGTTCGCGAGATATGGGAGTTTGAATTTAAGGAATGGTTGAGAAACCATCAAAATTTTCGTAAGTCTTATACTCGAAACAAATAACTACAATGGCCTCGGGGAAAAATACACATACCGTTGTAATCGGGAGAGCTTCTACTTTCAGATGCAAGAGAAATTTTTCGGATTCGTCAATCCGTTCGCGAAATATCAGAGTTTGGAGTTAAGAGATGGTTGAGCCACCTTCAAAATTTTCGCTGGTCTGATACTCGAAACCAATAACTGGAATGGCCTAGGGGAAAAGTACACATACCTTTGTAATCGGGCGAGTTTCGACTTTCAGATGCAATAGGAATTTCTCGAATTCGTCAATCCGTTCGCGAGATATGGGAGTTTCAATTTAAGGAATGGTTGAGCAACCATCAAAATTTTCGCTGGTCTGATACTCGAAACCAATAACTGGAATGGCCTAGGGGAAGAGTACACACACCATTGTAATCGTGCGAGTTTGTACTTTCAGATGCAACAGGAATCTCTCGAGTTCGCCAATCCGTTCGCGAGGTATGGGAGTTTGAAGTTAAGGAATGGTTGAGAAACCATCCAAATTTTCGCAAGTCTGATACTCGAAACCAATAACTACAAAGGCCTAGGGGAAAATACACATACCGTTGTAATCGGGAGAGCTTCTACTTTCAGATGCAAGAGAAATTTTTCGGATTCGTCAATCCGTTCGCGAAATATCAGAGTTTGGAGTTAAGAGATGGTTGAGCAACCATCAAAATTTTCGCTGGTCTGATACTCGAAACCAATAACTACAAAGGCCTAGGGGAAAAATACACATACCTTTGTAATCGGGCGAGTTTCTACTTTCAGATGCAACAGGAATTTCTCGAGTTCGTCAATCCGTTCGCGAGATATGGGAGTTTGAAGTTAAGGAATGCTTGAGAAACCATCAAAATATTAGCAAGTCTGTTACGCGAAACCAATAACTACAATGGCCTAGGGGAAAAATACACATACCTTTGTAATCGGGCGTGTTCCTACTTTCAGATGCAACAGGAATTTCTCGAGTTCGTCAATCTGTTCGCGAAACATGGGAGTTTGAAGTTAAGGAGTGGTTGAGAAACCATCAAAATTTTCGCAAGTCTGATATTCGAGTCCAATGACTACTTAGGCCATGGGGAAAAACACACATACCACTGTAATCGTTCGAGTTTCTGCTTTCAGATGCACAGGAACTTCTCGAGTTCGCCAATCCGTTCGCGAGATATGGGAGTTTGAATTTAAGGAATGGTTGAGAAACTATCAAAATTTTCGCAAGTCTGATACTCGAAACCAATAACTACTATTCCCTAGGGCAATTATACACATAGCATTGTAGTCGGGAGAGTTTCTGCTTTGAGATGCAGCAGGAATTTCTCGAGCTCGTTAATCTGTTCGCGAGATATGGAAGTTTGAAGTTAATGAATGGTTGAGAAACCATCAAAATTTTCGCAAGTCTGATACACGAAACCAATAACTACTATGGCCTAGGGCAAAAATACACATACCATTGTAATCGGGCGAGGTTCTACTTTCAGATGCAACGGGAATTTCTCCAATTAGTCAATCCGTTCGCGAGATATGGGAGTTTGAAGTTAAGGAGTGGTTGAGGAACCATCAAAATTTTCGCAAGTCTGATATTCGAGACCAATGACTACTTAGGCCTAGGAGAAAAACAGACATACCATTGTAATCGGGCGAGTTTCTGCTTTCAGATGGAACAGGAATTTCTCGAGTTCGTCAATCTGTTCGAGAGATATGGAAGTGTGAAGTTACGGAATGGTTGAGAAAACATCAAAATTTTCGCAAGTCTGATACTCGAAACCAATGACTGGAATGGCCCAGGGGAAAAGTACACACACCATTGTAATCGGGCGGGTTTCTACTTTCAGATGCAACAGGAATATCTCGGGTTCGTCAATCCGTTCGCGAGATGTCGGAGTTTGAAGTTAAGGAGTGGTTGAGAAACCATCAAAATTTTCGCAAGTCTGATATTCGAGACCAATGACTACTATGGCCTAGGGCAAATATACACATACCGTTGCAATCGGGCGGGTTTCTACTTTCAGATGCAACAGGAATTTCTCGAGTTCGTCAATCCGTTCGCGAGGTAATACAGTTTGAAGTTAAGGAATGATTGAGAAACCATCAAAATATTCGCTGGTCTGATAGTCGAAACCAATAACTGGAATGGCCTAGGGGAAAAGCACACACACCATTGTAATCGGGCGGGTTTCTACTTTCAGATGCAACAGGAATATCTCGGGTTCGTCAATCCGTTCGCGAGATGTCGGAGTTTGAAGTTAAGGAGTGGTTGAGAAACCATCAAAATTTTCGCAAGTCTGATATTCGAGACCAATGACTACTATGGCCTAGGGCAAATATACACATACCGTTGCAATCGGGCGGGTTTCTACTTTCAGATGCAACAGGAATTTCTCGAGTTCGTCAATCCGTTCGCGAGGTAATAAAGTTTGAAGTTAAGGAATGATAGAGAAACCATCAAAATATTCGCTGGTCTGATAGTCGAAACCAATAACTGGAATGGCCTAGGGGAAAAGCACACACACTATTGTAATCGGGCGAGTTTCTACTTTCAGATGCAACAGAAATTTCTCGAGTTCGTCATTCCGTTCGCGAGATATGGGAGTTTGAAGTTACGGAATGTTTGAGAAACCATCAAAATTTTTCCTGGTCTGATACTCGAAATCTATAACTGGATTGCCCTAGGGGAAAAGTACACACACCTTTGTAATCGAGCGAGTTTCTACTTTCAGATGCAGCAGGAATTTCTCGAGTTCGTCAATCCGTTCGCTAGATATGGGAGTTTGAAGTTAAGGAATGATTGAGAAACCATCAAAATTTTCGTAAGTCTGATACTCGCAACCAATAACTACAATGGCCTAGTGGAAAAACACACATACCATTGTAATCGGGCGAGTTTCCACTTCCAGATGCAACCGGAAGTTCTCGAGTTCGTCAATCCGTTCGCGAGATATGGGAGTTTGAAGTTAAGGAGTGGTTGAGAAACCATCAAAATTTTCGCAAGTCGGATACTAGAAACCAATAACTACTATTGCCTAGGGCAAAAATACACATACCGTTGTGATCGGGCGAGTTTCTGCTTTCAGATGCAACAGGAATTTCTCGAGTTCGTTAATCCGTTCGCGAGATATGGGAGTTTGAAGTTACGGAATGGTTGAGAAAACATCAAAACATTCGCAAGTCTGATACTCGAAACCAATGACTGGAATGGCCCAGGGGAAAAGTACACATACCGTTGCAATCGGGCGAGTTTCTACTTTCAGATGCAACAGGAATTTCTCGAGTTCGTCAATCCGTTCACGAGATATGGGACATTGAAGTTAAGGAATGATTGAGAAACCATCAAAATTTTCGCATGTCTGATACTCGAAACCAGTAACTACAATGGCCTAGGTGAAAAATACACATATCGTTGTAATCGGGCGACTTTCTGCTTTCAGATGCAGCAGGAATTTCTCTTGTTCGTCAATCCGTTCCCGAGATATGGGAGTTTGGAGTTAAGAGACGGTTGAGAATCCATCAAAATTTTCGCAATTCTGATGCTAGAAACGAATAACTGGAATGGCCTAGGGGAAAAGAACACATACCATTGTAATCGGGAGAGTTTCTACTTTCAGATGCAACAGAAATTTTTCGGATTCGTCAATCCGTTCGCGAAATATCGGAGTTTGGAGTTAAGAGATGGTTGAGATACCATCAAAATTTTCGCAATTCTGATGCTAGAAACGAATAACTGGAATGGACTAGGGGAAAAGCACACACACGGTTGTAATCGGGCGGGTTTCTACTCTCAGATGCAACAGGAATTACATCAGTTCGTCAATCCGTTCGCGAGATGTGGCAGTTTGGAGTTAAGAGACGGTTGAGAAACCATCAAAATTTTCGCAATTCTGATGCTAGAAACGAATTACTGGAATGGCCTAGGGGAAAAGAACACATACCTTTGTAATCGGGAGAGTTTCTACTTTCAGATGCAACAGAAATTTTTCGGATTCGTCAATCCTTTCGCGAAATATCGGAGTTTGGAGTTAAGAGATGGTTGAGAAACCATCAAAATTTTCGCAATTCTGATGCTAGAAACGAATATCTGGAATGGACTAGGGGAAAAGCACACACAGTGTTGTAATCCGGCGAGTTTCTACTTTCAGATGCAACAGGAATTTCTCCAGTTCGTCAATCCGTTCGCGAGGTGTGGGAGTTTGAAGTTAAGGAATGGTTGAGAAACCATCAAAATTTTCGCAAGTCTGATACTCGAAACCAATAACTACTATTGCCTAGGGCAAAAATACACATACCGTTGTGATCGGGCGAGTTTCTAGTTTCAGATGCAACAGGAATTTCTCGAGTTCGTCAATCCGTTCGCGAGATATGGGAGTTTGAAGTTAAGGAATGGTTCAGAAATCATCAATATTTTCGCAAGTCTGATACTCGAAACCAATAACTGAAATGGCCTTGGGGAAAAGTACACACACCATTGTAATCGGGCGAGTTTCTACTTTCAGATGCAACAGGAATTCCTCGAGTTCGTCAAACCGTTCGCGAGATATGGGAGTTTGGAGTTAAGAGACGGTTGAGAAACCAACAAAATTTTCGCAATTCTGATGCTAGAAACGAATAACTGTAATGGCCTAGGGGAAAAGAAAACATACCGTTGCAATCGGGCCAGTTTCTACTTTCAGATGCAACAGGAATTTTTCGGATTCGCCAATCCGTTCGCGAAATATCGGAGATTGGAGTTAATAGATGGTTGAGCGACCATCAAAATTTTCGCTGGTCTGATACTCGAAACCAATAACTGGAATGGCCTAGGGGAAAAGTACACACACCATTGTAATCGTGCGAGTTTCTACTTTCAGATGCAACAGGAAATTCTCGAGTTCGCGAATCCGTTCGCGAGGTATGGGAGTTTGAAGTTAAGGAATGGTTGAGAAACCATCAAAATTTTCGTAAGTCTGATACTCGAAACAAATAACTAGTATGGCCTACGGCAAAAATACACATACCGTTGTAATCGGGCGTGATTCTGCTTTCAGATGCAATACGAATTTCTCGAGCTCGCCAACCGTTCGCGAGGTATGGGAGTTTGACGTTAAGGAATGGTTGAGAAACCATCAAAATTTTCGCAAGTCTGATACTCGAAACCAATAACTACAAAGGCCTAGGGGAAAAATACACATACCTTTGTAATCGGGCGAGTTTCTACTTTCAGATGCAATAGGAATTTCTCGAATTCGTCAATCCGTTCGCGAGATATGGGAGTTTGAATTTAAGGAATGGTTGAGAAACCATCAAAATTTTCGTAAGTCTTATACTCGAAACAAATAACTACAATGGCCTCGGGGAAAAATACACATACCGTTGTAATCGGGAGAGCTTCTACTTTCAGATGCAAGAGAAATTTTTCGGATTCGTCAATCCGTTCGCGAAATATCAGAGTTTGGAGTTAAGAGATGGTTGAGCCACCTTCAAAATTTTCGCTGGTCTGATACTCGAAACCAATAACTGGAATGGCCTAGGGGAAAAGTACACATACCTTTGTAATCGGGCGAGTTTCGACTTTCAGATGCAATAGGAATTTCTCGAATTCGTCAATCCGTTCGCGAGATATGGGAGTTTCAATTTAAGGAATGGTTGAGCAACCATCAAAATTTTCGCTGGTCTGATACTCGAAACCAATAACTGGAATGGCCTAGGGGAAGAGTACACACACCATTGTAATCGTGCGAGTTTCTACTTTCAGATGCAACAGGAATTTCTCGAGTACGCCAATCCGTTCGCGAGGTATGGGAGTTTGAAGTTAAGGAATGGTTGAGAAACCATCCAAATTTTCGCAAGTCTGATACTCGAAACCAATAACTACAAAGGCCTAGGGGAAAATACACATACCGTTGTAATCGGGAGAGCTTCTACTTTCAGATGCAAGAGAAATTTTTCGGATTCGTCAATCCGTTCGCGAAATATCAGAGTTTGGAGTTAAGAGATGGTTGAGCAACCATCAAAATTTTCGCTGGTCTGATACTCGAAACCAATAACTACAAAGGCCTAGGGGAAAAATACACATACCTTTGTAATCGGGCGAGTTTCTACTTTCAGATGCAACAGGAATTTCTCGAGTTCGTCAATCCGTTCGCGAGATATGGGAGTTTGAAGTTAAGGAATGCTTGAGAAACCATCAAAATATTAGCAAGTCTGTTACGCGAAACCAATAACTACAATGGCCTAGGGGAAAAATACACATACCTTTGTAATCGGGCGTGTTCCTACTTTCAGATGCAACAGGAATTTCTCGAGTTCGTCAATCTGTTCGCGAAACATGGGAGTTTGAAGTTAAGGAGTGGTTGAGAAACCATCAAAATTTTCGCAAGTCTGATATTCGAGTCCAATGACTACTTAGGCCATGGGGAAAAACACACATACCACTGTAATCGTTCGAGTTTCTGCTTTCAGATGCACAGGAACTTCTCGAGTTCGCCAATCCGTTCGCGAGATATGGGAGTTTGAATTTAAGGAATGGTTGAGAAACTATCAAAATTTTCGCAAGTCTGATACTCGAAACCAATAACTACTATTCCCTAGGGCAATTATACACATAGCGTTGTAGTCGGGAGAGTTTCTGCTTTGAGATGCAGCAGGAATTTCTCGAGCTCGTTAATCTGTTCGCGAGATATGGAAGTTTGAAGTTAATGAATGGTTGAGAAACCATCAAAATTTTCGCAAGTCTGATACACGAAACCAATAACTACTATGGCCTAGGGCAAAAATACACATACCATTGTAATCGGGCGAGGTTCTACTTTCAGATGCAACGGGAATTTCTCCAATTAGTCAATCCGTTCGCGAGATATGGGAGTTTGAAGTTAAGGAGTGGTTGAGGAACCATCAAAATTTTCGCAAGTCTGATATTCGAGACCAATGACTACTTAGGCCTAGGAGAAAAACAGACATACCATTGTAATCGGGCGAGTTTCTGCTTTCAGATGGAACAGGAATTTCTCGAGTTCGTCAATCTGTTCGAGAGATATGGAAGTGTGAAGTTACGGAATGGTTGAGAAAACATCAAAATTTTCGCAAGTCTGATACTCGAAACCAATGACTGGAATGGCCCAGGGGAAAAGTACACACACCATTGTAATCGGGCGGGTTTCTACTTTCAGATGCAACAGGAATATCTCGGGTTCGTCAATCCGTTCGCGAGATGTCGGAGTTTGAAGTTAAGGAGTGGTTGAGAAACCATCAAAATTTTCGCAAGTCTGATATTCGAGACCAATGACTACTATGGCCTAGGGCAAATATACACATACCGTTGCAATCGGGCGGGTTTCTACTTTCAGATGCAACAGGAATTTCTCGAGTTCGTCAATCCGTTCGCGAGGTAATACAGTTTGAAGTTAAGGAATGATTGAGAAACCATCAAAATATTCGCTGGTCTGATAGTCGAAACCAATAACTGGAATGGCCTAGGGGAAAAGCACACACACCATTGTAATCGGGCGGGTTTCTACTTTCAGATGCAACAGGAATATCTCGGGTTCGTCAATCCGTTCGCGAGATGTCGGAGTTTGAAGTTAAGGAGTGGTTGAGAAACCATCAAAATTTTCGCAAGTCTGATATTCGAGACCAATGACTACTATGGCCTAGGGCAAATATACACATACCGTTGCAATCGGGCGGGTTTCTACTTTCAGATGCAACAGGAATTTCTCGAGTTCGTCAATCCGTTCGCGAGGTAATAAAGTTTGAAGTTAAGGAATGATAGAGAAACCATCAAAATATTCGCTGGTCTGATAGTCGAAACCAATAACTGGAATGGCCTAGGGGAAAAGCACACACACTATTGTAATCGGGCGAGTTTCTACTTTCAGATGCAACAGAAATTTCTCGAGTTCGTCATTCCGTTCGCGAGATATGGGAGTTTGAAGTTACGGAATGTTTGAGAAACCATCAAAATTTTTCCTGGTCTGATACTCGAAATCTATAACTGGATTGCCCTAGGGGAAAAGTACACACACCTTTGTAATCGAGCGAGTTTCTACTTTCAGATGCAGCAGGAATTTCTCGAGTTCGTCAATCCGTTCGCTAGATATGGGAGTTTGAAGTTAAGGAATGATTGAGAAACCATCAAAATTTTCGTAAGTCTGATACTCGCAACCAATAACTACAATGGCCTAGGGGAAAAACACACATACCATTGTAATCGGGCGAGTTTCCACTTCCAGATGCAACCGGAAGTTCTCGAGTTCGTCAATCCGTTCGCGAGATATGGGAGTTTGAAGTTAAGGAGTGGTTGAGAAACCATCAAAATTTTCGCAAGTCGGATACTAGAAACCAATAACTACTATTGCCTAGGGCAAAAATACACATACCGTTGTGATCGGGCGAGTTTCTGCTTTCAGATGCAACAGGAATTTCTCGAGTTCGTTAATCCGTTCGCGAGATATGGGAGTTTGAAGTTACGGAATGGTTGAGAAAACATCAAAACATTCGCAAGTCTGATACTCGAAACCAATGACTGGAATGGCCCAGGGGAAAAGTACACATACCGTTGCAATCGGGCGAGTTTCTACTTTCAGATGCAACAGGAATTTCTCGAGTTCGTCAATCCGTTCACGAGATATGGGACATTGAAGTTAAGGAATGATTGAGAAACCATCAAAATTTTCGCATGTCTGATACTCGAAACCAGTAACTACAATGGCCTAGGTGAAAAATACACATATCGTTGTAATCGGGCGACTTTCTGCTTTCAGATGCAGCAGGAATTTCTCTTGTTCGTCAATCCGTTCCCGAGATATGGGAGTTTGGAGTTAAGAGACGGTTGAGAATCCATCAAAATTTTCGCAATTCTGATGCTAGAAACGAATAACTGGAATGGCCTAGGGGAAAAGAACACATACCATTGTAATCGGGAGAGTTTCTACTTTCAGATGCAACAGAAATTTTTCGGATTCGTCAATCCGTTCGCGAAATATCGGAGTTTGGAGTTAAGAGATGGTTGAGATACCATCAAAATTTTCGCAATTCTGATGCTAGAAACGAATAACTGGAATGGACTAGGGGAAAAGCACACACACGGTTGTAATCGGGCGGGTTTCTACTCTCAGATGCAACAGGAATTACATCAGTTCGTCAATCCGTTCGCGAGATGTGGCAGTTTGGAGTTAAGAGACGGTTGAGAAACCATCAAAATTTTCGCAATTCTGATGCTAGAAACGAATTACTGGAATGGCCTAGGGGAAAAGAACACATACCTTTGTAATCGGGAGAGTTTCTACTTTCAGATGCAACAGAAATTTTTCGGATTCGTCAATCCTTTCGCGAAATATCGGAGTTTGGAGTTAAGAGATGGTTGAGAAACCATCAAAATTTTCGCAATTCTGATGCTAGAAACGAATATCTGGAATGGACTAGGGGAAAAGCACACACAGTGTTGTAATCCGGCGAGTTTCTACTTTCAGATGCAACAGGAATTTCTCCAGTTCGTCAATCCGTTCGCGAGGTGTGGGAGTTTGAAGTTAAGGAATGGTTGAGAAACCATCAAAATTTTCGCAAGTCTGATACTCGAAACCAATAACTACTATTGCCTAGGGCAAAAATACACATACCGTTGTGATCGGGCGAGTTTCTAGTTTCAGATGCAACAGGAATTTCTCGAGTTCGTCAATCCGTTCGCGAGATATGGGAGTTTGAAGTTAAGGAATGGTTCAGAAATCATCAATATTTTCGCAAGTCTGATACTCGAAACCAATAACTGAAATGGCCTTGGGGAAAAGTACACACACCATTGTAATCGGGCGAGTTTCTACTTTCAGATGCAACAGGAATTCCTCGAGTTCGTCAAACCGTTCGCGAGATATGGGAGTTTGAATTTAAGGAATGGTTGAGAAACCATCGAAATTTTCGTAAGTCTGATACTCGAAACAAATAACTACAATGGCCTCGGGGAAAAATACACATACCGTTGTAATCGGGAGAGCTTCTACTTTCAGATGCAAGAGAAATTTTTCGGATTCGTCAATCCGTTCGCGAAATATCAGAGTTTGGAATTAAGAGATGGTTGAGCAGCCACAAAATTTTCGCTGGTCTGATACTCGAAACCAATAACTGGAATGGCCTAGGGGAAAAGTACACACACCAATGTAATCGTGCGAGTTTCTACTTTCAGATGCAACAGGAATTTCTCGAGTTCGTCAATCCGTTCGCGAGATATGGGAGTTTGAAGTTAAGGAATGGTTGAGAATCCATCAGAGTTTTCGCATGTCTGATACTCGAAACCAATAACTACAATGGCCTAGGGGAAAAATGCACACAACGTTCTTATCGGGAAAGTTTCTGCTTTCAGACGCAACAGGAATTTCTCGAGTTCGTCAATCCGTTCGCGAGATATGGGAGTTTGAAGTTAAGAAATGGTTGACAATCCATCAAAATTTTCGCAAGTCTGATACTCGAAACCAATAACTACAATGGCATAGGGGAAAAATGCACATACCGTTCTAATCGGGAGAGTTTCTACTTTCAGACGCAACAGAAATTTTTCGAATTCGTCAATCCGTTCGCGAAATATCGAAGTTTGGAGTTAAGAGATGGTTGAGAAACCACCAAAATTTTCGCAATTCTGATACTCTAAACCAATAACTGGAATGGCCTAGGGGAAAAGTACAAACACCATTGTAATCGGGCGAGTTTCTACTTTCAGGTGTAACAGAAATTTTTCGGATTCGTCAATCCGTTCGCGAGATATGGGAGTTTGAAATTAAGGTATGGTTGAGAAACCATCAAAATTTCGCAAGTCTGATACTCGAAACCAATAACTACTATGTCCTAGGGCAAAAATACACATACCGTTGTAATCGGGCGAGTTTCTGCTGTCAGATGCAACAGGAATTTCGCGAGCACGTCAATCCGATCGCGAGATATGGGAGTTTGAAGTTAACAGATGGTTGAGAAACCATAAAAATTTTCGCAATTCTGATGCTAGAAACCAATAACTGGAATGGCCTATATAAAAATTAAAATTAAAGATATTATTGAATATAAAATGAAATATGTTAAAAACGTAATTTTGTTAATTATTAATAAAATAACTATAATAGATGTTTGTATAACAGATGAATATCCTATAATTATTATGACTGATTGTTTTGTTTAAGCAAATGATAGGGGCAATAATTACATTAATTAGGTAAATAAAATAAATTTCATTATTAAATTTTAATACGAGTTCTATAATAATTATAGGGATTAATTTTATTAGAGTTATTATAAAGAATAGATTTATCAATTTAATGAATAAATTAAAGAAATCTATCGAACATTTAAACAGTACATCTCAATTTTTAAGATAAGTGAAAAAAAAAAATTATTATAAATAAATAACTAGATTTATTTCCGATTCTGTGTAAATTATTATATATAGTAAATAGTATAAATAACATTCTTCTGGAGGCTAAAGAGATTAAAAAATATATTAAATATGTATTTAGAGTATTAGTGTCTAATTTAACTATAGACCAAATGATTTATAATAGAAATTATAAATATTATAATCATTTAATCGAAACGGAGAAACGGAGAAACGGAGAAACGAAGAAACGAAGGAAGAAACGGGGAAACGAAGAAAGAAACGGAGAAACGAACAAAGAAACGGAGAAACGAAGAAAGAAACGCAGAAACGAAGAAAGAAACGGAGAAACGAAGAAAGAAACGGAGGAACGAAGAAACAACCGGAGAAACGAACTAAGAAACGGAGAAACGAAGAAAGAAACGGAGAAATAAATGGAGAAACGAAGAAACGAACAAGGAAACGGAGATACGAAGAAAGAAACGGAGAAACGAAGAAATAAACGGAGAAACAAAGAAAGAAACGGAGAAACGAAGAAAGAAACGGAGAAACGAACAAAGAAACGGAGAAAAGAACAAAGAATCGGAGAAATGAAGAAAGAAACGCAGAAACGAAGAAAGAAACGGAGAAACGGAGAAAGAAACGGAGAAACGAAGAAAGAAACGGAGAATCGGAGAAATAAATGGAGAAACGAAGAAAGAAACGGAGAAACGAAGAAAGAAACGCAGAAACGAAGAAAGAATCGGAGAAACGAAGAAAGAAACGGAGAAATAAATGGAGAAACGAAGATATAAACGGAGAAACGAAGAAAGAAACGGAGAAACGTAAAAAGAAACGGAGAAACGAAGAAAGAAACAGAGAAACGAAGAAAGAACCGGAGAAATGAAGAAATAAACCGAAAAACGGAGAAAGAAACGGAGAAACGAAGAAAGAAACAGAGAAACAAACAATGAAACGCAGAAACGAAGAATGAAACGGAGAAACGAAGAAATAAACGGAGAAATGAAGAAAGAAACGGAGAAACAAAGAAAGAAACGGAGAAACGAAGAAAGAATCGGAGAAACGAAGAAAGAAACGGAGAAATAAATGGAGAAACGAAGATATAAACGGAGAAGCGAAGAAAGAAACGGAGAAACGAAGAAAGAAACGGAGAAACGAAGAAAGAAGCGGAGAAATAAATGGAGAAACGACGATATAAACGGAGAAACGAAGAAAGAAACGGAGAAACGAAGAAAGAAACGGAGAAATAAATGGAGAAACGAAGATATAAACGGAGAAGCGAAGAAAGAAACGGAGAAACGAAGAAAGAAACGGAGAAACGAAGAAAGAAACGGAGAAACGAAGAAAGAAACGGAGAAACGCACAAAGAAACGGAGAAACGAAGAAAGAAACCGAGAAGCGAAGAAAGAAACGCAGAAACGAAGAAAGAAACGGAGAAATGAAGAAAGAAACGGAGAAACGAACAAAGAAACGGAGAAACGAACAAAGAAACGGAGAAACGAAGAAAGAAACGCAGAAACGAAGAAAGAAACGGAGAAACGAAGAAAGAAACGGAGGAACGAAGAAACAACCGGAGAAACGAACTAAGAAACGGAGAAACGAAGAAAGAAACGGAGAAATAAATGGAGAAACGAAGAAACGAACAAGGAAACGGAGATACGAAGAAAGAAACGGAGAAACGAAGAAATAAACGGAGAAACGAAGAAAGAAACGGAGGAATAAATGGAGAAACGACGATATAAACGGAGAAACGAAGAAAGAAACGGAGAAACGAAGAAAGAAACGGAGAAACGAAGAAAGAAACGGAGATATAAACGGAGAAGCGAAGAACGAAACGGAGAAACGAAGAAAGAAACGGAGAAACGAAGAAAGAAACGGAGAAACGAAGAAAGAAACGGAGAAACGCACAAAGAAACGGAGAAACGAAGAAAGAAACAGAGAAGCGAAGAAAGAAACGCAGAAACGAAGAAAGAAACGGAGAAATGAAGAAAGAAACGGAGAAACGAACAAAGAAACGGAGAAACGAACAAAGAAACGGAGAAACGAAGAAAGAAACGCAGAAACGAAGAAAGAAACGGAGAAACGAAGAAAGAAACGGAGGAACGAAGAAACAACCGGAGAAACGAACTAAGAAACGGAGAAACGAAGAAAGAAACGGAGAAATAAATGGAGAAACGAAGAAACGAACAAGGAAACGGAGATACGAAGAAAGAAACGGAGAAACGAAGAAATAAACGGAGAAACAAAGAAAGAAACGGAGAAACGAAGAAAGAAACGGAGAAACGAACAAAGAAACGGAGAAACGAACAAAGAATCGGAGAAATGAAGAAAGAAACGCAGAAACGAAGAAAGAAACGGAGAAACGGAGAAAGAAACGGAGAAACGAAGAAAGAAACGGAGAATCGGAGAAATAAATGGAGAAACGAAGAAAGAAACGGAGAAACGAAGAAAGAAACGCAGAAACGAAGAAAGAATCGGAGAAACGAAGAAAGAAACGGAGAAACGAAGAAAGAAACGGAGAAACGAACAAAGAAACGGAGAAACGGAGAAAGAAACGGAGAAATAAATGGAGAAACGAAGAAATAAACGCAGAAACGAACAAGGAAACGGAGAAACGAAGAAAGAAACGGGGAAACGAACAAAGAATCGGAGAAATAGATGGAGAAACGAACAAGGAAACGGAGAGACGAAGAAAGAAACGGAGAAACGAAGAAAGAAACGCAGAAACGAAGAAAGAAACGGAGAAACGGAGAAAGAAACGGAGAAACGAAGAAAGAAACGGAGAAACGAACAAAGAAACGGAAAAACGAAGAAAGAAACGGGGAAACGAAGAATGAAACGGAGAAACGAAGAAAGAAACGGAGAAATAAATGGAGAAACGAAGATATAAGAGGAGAAACGACGAAAGAAACGGAAAAACGAAGAAACGATAAAAGAAACGGAGAAACGAAGAAAGAAACGGAGAAACGAAGAAAGAAACGGAGAAACGAAGAAAGAAACGGAGAAACGAAGAAAGAAACGGAGAAACAAACGGAGAAACGAAGAAAGAAACGGAGACGCGAAGAAAGAAACGCAGAAACGAAGAAAGAAACGGAGAAATGAAGAAAGAAACGGAGAAACGAAGAAAGAAACGGAGAAACGAACAAAGAAACGGAGAAACGAAGAAAGAAACGCAGAAACGAAGAAAGAAATGGAGAACCGATGAAAGAAACGGAGGAACGAAGAAAGAACCGGAGAAACGAACTAAGAAACGGAGAAACGAAGAAAGAAACGGAGAAATAAATGGAGAAACGAAGAAACGAACAAGGAAACGGAGAAACGAAGAAAGAAACGGAGAAACGAAGAAAGAAACGGAGAAACGAAGAAAGAAACGGAGAAACGAAGAAAGAAACGGAGAAACGCACAAAGAAACGGAGAAACGAAGAAAGAAACAGAGAAGCGAAGAAAGAAACGCAGAAACGAAGAAAGAAACGGAGAAATGAAGAAAGAAACGGAGAAACGAACAAAGAAACGGAGAAACGAAGAAAGAAACGGAGAAATAGATGGAGAAACGAACAAGGAAACGGAGAAACGAAGAAAGAAACGGAGAAACGGAGAAAGAAACGCAGAAACGAAGAAAGAAACGGAGAAACGGAGAAAGAAACGGAAAAACGAAGAAAGAAACGGAGAAACGAACAAAGAAACGGAAACACGAAGAAAGAAACGGAGAAATAAATGGAGAAACGAAGAAATAAACGGAGAAACGAACAAGGAAACGGAGAAACGAAGAAAGAAACGGAGAAACGAAGAAAGAAACGGAGAAACGAAGAAAGAAACGGAGAAACGAAGAAAGAAACGGCGAAAAGAACAAAGAAACGGAGAAACGAACAAAGAAACGGAGTAACGAACAAAGAAACGGAGAAACGAACAAAGAAACGCAGAAACGAAGAAAGAACCGGAGAAACGAACAAGGAAACGGAGAAACGAAGAAAGAAACGGAGAAACGAAGAAAGAAACGGAGAAATAAATGGAGAAACGAAGATATAAACGGAGAAGCGAAGAAAGAAACGGAGAAACGAAGAAAGAAACGGAGAAACGAAGAAAGAAACGGAGAAACGAAGAAAGAAACGGAGAAACGCACAAAGAAACGGAGAAACGAAGAAAGAAACAGAGAAGCGAAGAAAGAAACGCAGAAACGAAGAAAGAAACGGAGAAATGAAGAAAGAAACGGAGAAACGAACAAAGAAACGGAGAAACGAACAAAGAAACGGAGAAACGAAGAAAGAAACGCAGAAACGAAGAAAGAAACGGAGAAACGAAGAAAGAAACGGAGGAACGAAGAAAGAACCGGAGAAACGAACTAAGAAACGGAGAAACGAAGAAAGAAACGGAGAAATAAATGGAGAAACGAAGAAACGAACAAGGAAACGGAGATACGAAGAAAGAAACGGAGAAACGAAGAAATAAACGGAGAAACAAAGAAAGAAACGGAGAAACGAAGAAAGAAACGGAGAAACGAACAAAGAAACGGAGAAACGAACAAAGAATCGGAGAAATGAAGAAAGAAACGCAGAAACGAAGAAAGAAACGGAGAAACGGAGAAAGAAACGGAGAAACGAAGAAAGAAACGGAGAATCGGAGAAATAAATGGAGAAACGAAGAAAGAAACGGAGAAACGAAGAAAGAAACGCAGAAACGAAGAAAGAATCGGAGAAACGAAGAAAGAAACGGAGAAACGAAGAAAAAAACGCAGAAACGAAGAAAGAATCGGAGAAACGAAGAAAGAAACGGAGAAACGAAGAAAGAAACGCAGAAACGAAGAAAGAATCGGAGAAACGAAGAAAGAAACGGAGAAACGAAGAAAGAAACGGAGAAACGAACAAAGAAACGGAGAAACGGAGAAAGAAACGGAGAAATAAATGGAGAAACGAAGAAATAAACGCAGAAACGAACAAGGAAACGGAGAAACGAAAAAAGAAACGGGGAAACGAAGAAAGAAACGAAGAAACGAAGAAAGAAACGGAGAAACGAACAAAGAAACGGAGAAACGAAGAAAGAAACGGAGAAACGAAGAAAGAAACGGGGAAATAAATGGAGAAACGAAGAAATAAACGGAGAAACGAACAAGGAAACGGAGAAACGAAGAAAGAAACGGAGAAACGAAGAAAGAAACAGAGAAACGAAGAAAGAAACAGAGAAACGAACAAAGAAACGGAGAAACGAACAAAGAAACGGAGAAACGAGGAAAGAAACGGAGAAACGAACAAAGAAACGCAGAAACGAAGAAAGAATCGGAGAAACGAACAAAGAAACGGAGAAACGGAGAAACGAACAAAGAAACGGAGAAACGAACAAAGAAACGGAGAAACGAACAAAGAAACGGAGAAACGAAGAAAGAAACGGAGAAATAGATGGAGAAAAGAACAAGGAAACGTAGAAACGAAGAAAGAAACGGAGGAACGAAGAAAGAAGCGCAGAAACGAAGAAAGAAACGGAGAAACGGAGAAAGAAACGGAAAAACGAAGAAAGAAACGGAGAAACGAACAAAGAAACGGAAAAACGAAGAAAGAAACGGAGAAATAAATCGAGAAACGAAGAAATAAACGGAGAAACGAACAAGGAAACGGAGAAACGAAGAAAGAAACGGAGAAACGAAGAATGAAACGGAGAAGCGAAGAAAGAAACGGAGAAACGAAGAAAGAAACGGCGAAAAGAACAAAGAAACGGAGAAACGAACAAAGAAACGGAGAAACGAACAAAGAAACGGAGAAACGAACAAAGAAACGCAGAAACGAAGAAAGAACCGGAGAAACGAACAAGGAAACGGAGAAACGAAGAAACAAACGCAGAAACGAAGAAAGAAACGGAGAAACGAAGAAAGAAACGGAGAAACGAAGAAAGAATCGGAGAAACGAAGAAAGAAACGGAGAAACGAAGAAAGAAACGGAGAAACGAAGAAAGAAACGAAAAAACGAAGAAAGAAACGGAGAAACGAACGAAGAAACGGAGAAACGAAGAAAGAAACGGAGAAACGAACAATGAAACGCAGAAACGAAGAATGAAACGGAGAAACGAACAAAGAAACGGAGAAACGAAGAAAGAAACGCAGAAACGAAGAAAGAAACGGACAAACGAAGAAAGAAACGGAGAAACGGAGAAACGATGAAAGGAACTGAGAAACGAAGAACGAAACGGAGAATCGGAGAAATAAATGCAGAAACGAAGAAATAGACCGAGAAACGGAGAAAGAAACGGAGAAACGAACAAAGAAACGGAGAAACGAAAAAAGAAACGGAGAGACGAACAAAGAAACGGAGAAACGAACAAAGAAACGGAGAAACGAAGAAAGAAACGGAGAATCGGAGAAATAAATGGAGAAACGAAGAAATAAACTGAGAAACGGAGAAATAAATGGAGAAACGAAGAAAGAATCGGAGAAACGAAGAAAGAAACGGAGAAACGAAGAAAGAAACGGAGAAACGAACAAAGAAACGGAGAAACGGAGAAAGAAACGGAGAAATAAATGGAGAAACGAAGAAATAAACGCAGAAATGAACAAGGAAACGGAGAAACGAAGAAAGAAACGGGGAAACGAAGAAAGAAACGAAGAAACGAAGAAAGAAACGGAGAAACGAACAAAGAACCGGAGAAACGAAGAAAGAAACGGAGAAACGAACAAAGAAACGGAGAAACGGAGAAATAAATGGAGAACCGAAGAAATAAACGGAGAAACGAAGAACGAAACGGAGAAACGAAGAAGGAAACGGAGTAACGAAGAAAGAAACGAAGAAACGAAGAAAGAAACGCAGAAACGAAGAAGGAAACGGAGAAACGAAGAAAGAAACGGACAAATAAATGGAGAAACGAAGATATAAACGGAGAAACGAAGAAAGAAACGGAGAAACGAAGAAATAATCGGAGAAACGAAGAAAGAAACGGAGAAACGAAGAAAGAATCGGAGAAACGCACAAAGAAACGCAGAAACGAAGAAAGAAACGGGGAAACGAAGAAAGAAACGAAGAAACGAAGAAAGAAACGGAGAAACGAACAAAGAACCGGAGAAACGAAGAAAGAAACGGAGAAACGGACAAAGAAACGGAGAAACGAAGAAAGAAACGGAGAAACGAAGAAAGAAACGAAAAAACGAAGAAAGAAACGGAGAAACGAACGAAGAAACGGAGAAACGAAGAAAGAAACGGAGAAACGAACAATGAAACGGAGAAGCGAAGAAAGAAACGGAGAAACGAAGAAAGAAACGAAGGAAGAAACGGAGAAACGAAGAAAGAAACGGAGAAACGAACAAAGAAACGGAGAAACGAACAAACAAACGGAGAAACGAAGAAAGAAACGGAGAAATAAATGGAGAAACGAAGAAATAAACCGAGAAACGGAAAAAGAAACCGAGAAGCGAACAAAGAAACGGAGAAACGATGAAAGAAACGGAGAAACGGAGAAATAAACGGAGAAACGAAGATATAAACCGAGAAACGGGAAAAGAAACAGAAAAGCGAACAAAGAAACGGAGAAACGTTGAAAGAAACGGAGAAACGAAGAAAGAAACGGACGAACGGAGAAATAAATGGAGAACCGAATAAATAAACGGAGAGACGAAGAAATAATCGGAGAAACGGGGGAATAAATGGAGAAACGAAGATATAAACGGAGAAACGAAGAAAGAAACGGAGAAACAAAGAAAGAAACGGCGAAACGTACAAAGAAACGGAGAAACGAACAAAGAAACGGAGAAACGGAGAAATAAATGGAGAAACGAAGAAATAAACGGAGAAACGAAGAAAGAAACGGAGAAACGAAGAAAGAAACCGAGAAACGAAGAAAGAAACGGAGAAACGAAGAAAGAAACGGAGAAACGAACAAAGAAACGGAGAAACGAACAAAGAATCGGAGAAACGAAGAAAGAAACGCAGAAACGAAGAAAGAAACGGAGAAATGAAGAAAGAAACGGAGAAACGAAGAAAGAAACGGGGAAACGAAGAATGAAATGGAGAAACGAAGAAAGAATCGGAGAAATAAATGGAGAAACGAAGAAATAAACGGAGAAACGAACAAGGAAACGGAGAAGCGAAGAAAGAAACGGAGAAACGAAGAAAGAAACGAAGGAAGAAACGGAGAAACGAAGAAAGAAACGGAGAAACGAACAAAGAAACGGAGAAACGAACAAACAAACGGAGAAACGAAGAAAGAAACGGAGAAATAAATGGAGAAACGAAGAAATAAACCGAGAAACGGAAAAAGAAACCTAGAAGCGAACAAAGAAACGGAGAAACGATGAAAGAAACGGAGAAACGGAGAAATAAACGGAGAAACGAAGATATAAACGGAGAAACGAAGAAAGAAACGGAGAAACAAAGAAAGAAACGGAGAAACGTACAAAGAAACGGAGAAACGAACAAAGAAACGGAGAAATGAACAAAGAAACGGAGAAACGAACAAAGAAACGGAGAAACGAACAAAGAAACGGAGAAACGAATAAAGAAACGGGGAAACGAAGATAGAAACGGAGAAATAAGTGGAGAAACGAAGAAATAAACGGAGAAACGAACAAGGAAACGGAGAAACGAAGAAAGAAACGGAGAAACGAAGAAAGAAACGGAGAAACGAAGAAAGAAACGGAGAAACGAACAAAGAAACGGAGAAACGAACAAAGAAACGGAGAAACGAAGAAAGAAACGGAGAAACGAAGAAAGAAACGCAGAAACGAAGAAAGAAACGCAGAAACGAAGAACGAAACGGAGAAACGAAGAAAGAAACGGAGAAACGAACAAAGAAACGGAGAAACGGATAAAGAAACGGAGAAATAAATGGAGAAACGAAGAAATAAACGCAGAAACGAACAAGGAAACGGAGAAACGAAGAAAGATACGGGGAAACGATGAAAGAAACGAAGAAACGAAGAAAGAAACGGAGAAACGAACAAAGAAACGGAGAAACGAACAAACAATCGGAGAATCGAAGAAAGAAACGGAGAAATAAATGGAGAAACGAAGAAATAAACCGAGAAACGGGAAAAGAAACAGAGAAGCGAACAAAGAAACGGAGAAACGTTGAAAGAAACGGAGAAACGGAGAAATAAACGGAGAAACGAAGATATAAACGGAGAAACGAAGAACGAAACGGAGAAACAAAGAAAGAAACGGAGAAACGTACAAAGAAACGGAGAAACGAACAAAGAAACGGAGAAACGGAGAAATAAATGGAGAAACGAAGAAATAAACGGAGAAACGAACAAGGAAACGGAGAAACGAAGAAAGAAACGGAGAAACGAAGAAAGAAACGGAGAAACGAAGAAAGAAACGGAGAAACGAACAAAGAAACGGAGAAACGAACAAAGAAACGGAGAAACGGAGAAATAAATGGAGAAACGAAGAAATAAACGGAGAAACGAAGAAATAAACGGAGAAACGAACAAGGAAACGGAGAAACGAAGAAAGAAACGGAGAAACGAAGAAAGAAACGGAGAAACGAAGAAAGAAACGGAGAAACGAAGAAAGAAACGGAGATACGAAGAAAGAAACGGAGAAAGGAACGAAGAAACGGAGAAACGAAGAAAGAAACGGAGAAACGAACAAAGAAACGGAGAAACGGAGAAATAAATGGAGAAACGAAGAAATAAATGGAGAAACGAAGAAATAAACGGAGAAACGAAGAAATAAACGGAGAAACGAACAAAGAAACGGAGAAACGAACAAAGAAACGGAGAAACGAAGAAAGACACGGAGAAACGAAGAAAGAAACGGAGAAACGAACAAAGAAACGGAGAAACGAACAAAGAAACGGAGAAACGAAGAAAGAAACGGAGAAAAGAAGAAAGAAACACAGAAACGAAGAAAGAAACGGAGAAATGAAAAAAGAAACGGAGAAACGAAGAAAGAAACGGAGAAACGAACAAAGAAACGGAGAAACGAACAAAGAAACGGAGAAATAAATGGAGAAACGGAAAAATAAAAGGAGAAATGAACAAGGAAACGGAGAAACGAAGAAAGAAACGGAGAGACGAAGAAAGAAACGGAGAAACGAAGAAAGAAACGGAGAAACGGAGAAAGAAACGGAGATAGGAACAAAGAAACGGGGAAACGAACAAAGAAACGGAGAAACGAAGAAAGAAACGGACGAACGGAGAAATAAATGGAGAAACGAATAAATAAACGGAGAAACGAAGAAATAATCGGAGAAACGGAGGAATAAATGGAGAAACGAAGAAATAAACGGAGAAACGAAGAAAGAAACGAAGAAACAAAGAAAGAAACGGAGAAACGAACAAAGAAACGGAGAAACGAACAACGAAACGGAGAAACGGAGAAACGAAGAAGGAAATGGAGAAACGAAGAAAGAAACGGAGTAACGAAGAAAGAAACGAAGAAACGAAGAAAGAATCGAAGAAATAAACGGAGAAACGAACAAAGAAACGGAGAAACGAACAAAGAAACGGAGAAACGAACAAAGAAACGGAGAAACGAAGAAAGAAACGGAGAAACGAAGAAAGAAACGGAGAGACGAACAAAGAAACGGAGAAACGAACAAAGAAACGGAGAGACGAACAAAGAAACGGAGAAACGAACAAAGAAACGGAGAAACGAAGAAAGAAACAGAGAAACGAACAAAGAAACGCAGAAACGAAGAATGAAACGGAGAAACGAAGAAATGAACGGAGAAATGAGGAAGGAAATGGAGAAACAAAGAAAGGAACGGAGAAACGAAGAAAGAAACGGAGAAACGGAAAAAGAAACGGAGAAACGAACAAAGAAACGGAGAAACGAAGAATGAAACGGAGAAACGAAGAAAGAAACGGAGAAACGAAGAAACGATGAAAGAAACGGAGAAACGAAGAAAGAAACGGGGAAACGAACAAAGAAACGGAGAAACGAAGAAAGAAATGGAGAAACGGAGGAATAAATGGAGAAACGAAGAAATAAACGGAGAAACGGAGAAATAAATGGAGAAACGAAGAAATAAACGGAGAAACGAAGAAAGAAACGCAGAAACGAAGAAAGAACCGGAGAAACGAAGAAAGAAACGGAGAAACGAAGAAAAAAACGGTGTAACGAAGAAAGAAACGAAGAAAGAAACGGAGAAACGAAGAAAGAAACGAAGGAAGAAACGGAGAAATGAAGAAAGAAACGGAGAAACGAACAAAGAAACGGAGAAACGAACAAACAATCGGAGAAACGAAGAAAGAAACGGAGAAATAAATGGAGAAACGAAGAAATAAACCGAGAAACGGGAAAAGAAACAGAGAAGCTAACAAAGAAACGGAGAAACGTTGAAAGAAACGGAGAAACGAAGAAAGAAACGGACGAACGGAGAAATAAATGGAGAAACGAATAAATAAACGGAGAAACGAAGAAATAATCGGAGAAACGGAGGAATAAATGGAGAAACGAAGATATAAACGGAGAAACGAAGAAAGAAACGGAGAAACAAAGAAAGAACCGGAGAAACGAAGAAAGAAACGGAGAAACGAAGAAAGAAACCGAGAAACGAAGAAAGAAACGGAGAAACGAAGAAAGAAACGGAGAAACGAACAAAGAAACGGAGAAACGAACAAAGAATTGGAGAAACGAAGAAAGAAACGCAGAAACGAAGAAAGAAACGGAGAAATGAAGAAAGAAACGGAGAAACGAAGAAAGAAACGGGGAAACGAAGAATGAAATGGAGAAACGAAGAAAGAATCGGAGAAATAAATGGAGAAACGAAGAAATAAACGGAGAAACCAACAAGGAAACGGAGAAGCGAAGAAAGAAACGGAGAAACGAAGAAAGAAACGAAGGAAGAAACGGAGAAACGAAGAAAGAAACGGAGAAACGAACAAAGAAACGGAGAAACGAACAAAGAAACGGAGAAACGAACAAAGAAACGGAGAAACGAAGAAAGAAACAGAGAAACGAACAAAGAAACGCAGAAACGAAGAATGAAACGGAGAAACGAAGAAATGAACGGAGAAATGAGGAAGGAAATGGAGAAACAAAGAAAGGAACGGAGAAACGAAGAAAGAAACGGAGAAACGGAAAAAGAAACGGAGAAACGAACAAAGAAACGGAGAAACGAAGAATGAAACGGAGAAACGAAGAAAGAAACGGAGAAACGAAGAAACGATGAAAGAAACGGAGAAACGAAGAAAGAAACGGGGAAACGAACAAAGAAACGGAGAAACGAAGAAAGAAATGGAGAAACGGAGGAATAAATGGAGAAACGAAGAAATAAACGGAGAAACGGAGAAATAAATGGAGAAACGAAGAAATAAACGGAGAAACGAAGAAAGAAACGCAGAAACGAAGAAAGAACCGGAGAAACGAAGAAAGAAACGGAGAAACGAAGAAAAAAACGGTGTAACGAAGAAAGAAACGAAGAAAGAAACGGAGAAACGAAGAAAGAAACGAAGGAAGAAACGGAGAAACGAAGAAAGAAACGGAGAAACGAACAAAGAAACGGAGAAAGGAACAAACAATCGGAGAAACGAAGAAAGAAACGGAGAAATAAATGGAGAAACGAAGAAATAAACCGAGAAACGGGAAAAGAAACAGAGAAGCGAACAAAGAAACGGAGAAACGTTGAAAGAAACGGAGAAACGAAGAAAGAAACGGACGAACGGAGAAATAAATGGAGAAACGAATAAATAAACGGAGAAACGAAGAAATAATCGGAGAAACGGAGGAATAAATGGAGAAACGAAGATATAAACGGAGAAACGAAGAAAGAAACGGAGAAACAAAGAAAGAAACGGAGAAACGTACAAAGAAACGGAGAAACGAACAAAGAAACGGAGAAACGGAGAAATAAATGGAGAAACGAAGAAATAAACGGAGAAACGAAGAAAGAAACGGAGAAACGAAGAAAGAAACCGAGAAACGAAGAAAGAAACGGAGAAACGAAGAAAGAAACGGAGAAACGAACAAAGAAACGGAGAAACGAACAAAGAATCGGAGAAACGAAGAAAGAAACGCAGAAACGAAGAAAGAAACGGAGAAATGAAGAAAGAAACGGAGAAACGAAGAAAGAAACGGGGAAACGAAGAATGAAATGGAGAAACGAAGAAAGAATCGGAGAAATAAATGGAGAAACGAAGAAATAAACGGAGAAACCAACAAGGAAACGGAGAAGCGAAGAAAGAAACGGAGAAACGAAGAAAGAAACGAAGGAAGAAACGGAGAAACGAAGAAAGAAACGGAGATACGAACAAAGAAACGGAGAAACGAACAAACAAACGGAGAAACGAAGAAAGAAACGGAGAAATAAATGGAGAAACGAAGAAATAAACCGAGAAACGGAAAAAGAAACCGAGAAGCGAACAAAGAAACGGAGAAACGATGAAAGAAACGGAGAAACGGAGAAATAAACGGAGAAACGAAGATATAAACGGAGAAACGAAGAAAGAAACGGAGAAACAAAGAAAGAAACGGAGAAACGTACAAAGAAACGGAGAAACGAACAAAGAAACGGAGAAATGACCAAAGAAACGGAGAAACGAATAAAGAAACGGAGAAACGAACAAAGAAACGGAGAAACGAATAAAGAAACGGAGAAACGAAGATAGAAACGGAGAAATAAGTGGAGAAACGAAGAAATAAACGGAGAAACGAACAAGGAAACGGAGAAACGAAGAAAGAAACGGAGAAACGAAGAAAGAAACGGAGAAACGAAGAAAGAAACGGAGAAACGAACAAAGAAACGGAGAAACGAACAAAGAAACGGAGAAACGAAGAAAGAAACGGAGAAACGAAGAAAGAAACGCAGAAACGAAGAAAGAAACGCAGAAACGAAGAACGAAACGGAGAAACGAAGAAAGAAACGGAGAAACGAACAAAGAAACGGAGAAACGGATAAAGAAACGGAGAAATAAATGGAGAAACGAAGAAATAAACGCAGAAACGAACAAGGAAACGGAGAAACGAAGAAAGATACGGGGAAACGATGAAAGAAACGAAGAAACGAAGAAAGAAACGGAGAAACGAACAAAGAAACGGGGAAACGAACTAACAATCGGAGAATCGAAGAAAGAAACGGAGAAATAAATGGAGAAACGAAGAAATAAACCGAGAAACGGGAAAAGAAACAGAGAAGCGAACAAAGAAACGGAGAAACGTTGAAAGAAACGGAGAAACGGAGAAATAAACGGAGAAACGATGATATAAACGGAGAAACGAAGAAAGAAACGGAGAAACAAAGAAAGAAACGGAGAAACGTACAAAGAAACGGAGAAACGAACAAAGAAACGGAGAAACGGAGAAATAAATGGAGAAACGAAGAAATAAACGGAGAAACGAAGAAAGAAACGGAGAAACGAAGAAAGAAACGGAGAAACGAAGAAAGAAACGGAGAAACGAAGAAAGAAACGGAGAAACGAACAAAGAAACGGAGAAACGAACAAAGAATCGGAGAAACGAAGAAAGAAACGCAGAAACGAAGAAAGAAACGGAGAAATGAAGAAAGAAACGGAGAAACGAAGAAAGAAACGGGGAAACGAAGAATAAAACGGAGAAACGAAGGAAGAATCGGAGAAATAAATGGAGAAACGAAGAAATAAACGGAGAAAGGAACAAGGAAACGGAGAAGCGAAGAAAGATACGGAGAAACGAAGAAAGAAACGAAGGAAGAACCGGAGAAGCGATGAAAGAAACGGAGAAACGAACAAAGAAACGGAGAAACGAACAAACAAACGGAGAAACGAAGAAAGAAACGGAGAAATAAATGGAGAAACGAAGAAATAAACCGAGAAACGGAAAAAGAAACCGAGAAGCGAACAAAGAAACGGAGAAACGATGAAAGAAACGGAGAAACGGAGAAATAAACGGAGAAACGAAGATATAAACGGAGAAACGAAGAAATAAACGGAGAAACAAAGAAAGAAACGGAGAAACGTACAAAGAAACGGAGAAACGAACAAAGAAACGGAGAAATGAACAAAGAAACGGAGAAACGAACAAAGAAACGGAGAAACGAACAATGAAACGGAGAAACGAATAAAGAAACGGAGAAACGAAGAAAGAAACGGAGAAATAAGTGGAGAAACGAAGAAATAAACGGAGAAACGAACAAGGAAACGGAGAAACGAAGAAAGAAACGGAGAAACGAAGAAAGAAACGGAGAAACGAAGAAAGAAACGGAGAAACGAACAAAGAAACGGAGAAACGAACAAAGAAACGGAGAAACGAAGAAAGAAACGGAGAAACGAAGAAAGAAACGCAGAAACGAAGAAAGAAACGCAGAAACGAAGAACGAAACGGAGAAACGAAGAAAGAAACGGAGAAACGAACAAAGAAACGGAGAAACGGATAAAGAAACGGAGAAATAAATGGAGAAACGAAGAAATAAACACAGAAACGAACAAGGAAACGGAGAAACGAAGAAAGATACGGGGAAACGATGAAAGAAACGAAGAAACGAAGAAAGAAACGGAGAAACGAACAAAGAAACGGAGAAACGAAGAAACTAACGGAGAAACGAACAATGAAACGCAGAAACGAAGAATGAAACGGCGAAACGAAGGATGAAACGGAGAAACGAAGAAAGAAACGGAGAAACGAAGAAAGAAACGGAGAAACGAAGAAAGAAACGGAGAAACGAACAAAGAAACGGAGAAACGAAGAAAGAAACGGAGGAATGGAGAAATAAACGCAGAAACGAAGAAATAAACGGAGAAACGAAGAAATAAACGGAGAAACGAATAAAGAAACGGAGAAACGAAGAAAGAAACGGAGAAACGAAGAAAGAAACGAAGAAACGAAGAAAGAAACGGAGAAATAAATGGAGAAACGAAGAAATAAACCGAGAAACGAAGAAAGAAACGGAGAAACGAAGAAGGAAACGGAGTAACGAAGAAAGAAACGAAGAAACGAAGAAAGAAAAGGAGAAACAAATGGAGAAACGAAGAAAGAAAAGGAGAAACAAATGGAGAAACGAAGAGATAAACCGAGAAACGGAAAAAGAAACGGAGAAACGAACAAAGAAACGGAGAAAGGAAGAAAGAAACGGAGAAACGAACAAAGAGACGGAGAAACGAACAAAGAAACGGAGAAACGAAGAAAGAAACGGAGAAACGAAGAAAGAAACGGAGAAACGGAAAAATAAATGGAGACACGGAGAAACAAACGGAGAAACGAAGAAAGAAACGGTGAAACGAAGAAAGAAACGGAGAAACGAAGAAAGAAACGGAGAAACGAAGAAAGAAGCGGAGAAACGAACAAAGAACGGAGAAACGAAGAAAGAAACGGAGAAACGAAGAGAGAAACGCAGAAACGAAGAAAGAAACGGAGAAACGAACATAGAAACGGAGAAACGAAGAATGAAACGGAGAAACGAACTATGAAACGCAGAAACGAGGAATGAAACGGAGAAACGAAGAAGGAATCAGAGAAACGAACAAAGAAACGGAGAAACGAAGAAAGAAACGGAGAAACGAAGAAAGAAACGCAGAAACGAAGAAAGAAACGGAGAAACGAAGAAAGAAACGGAGAAACGAACAAAGAAACGGAGAAACGAAGAAAGAAACGGAGGAACGGAGAAATAAACGCAGAAACGAAGAAATAAACGGAGAAACGAAGAAATAAACGGAGAAACGAATAAAGAAACGGAGGAACGAAGAAAGAAACGGAGAAACGAAGAAAGAAACGGAGAAACGAACAAAGAAATGGAGAAACGAACAAAGAAACGGAGAAACGAACAAAGAAGCGGAGAAATAAGTGGAGAAACGAAGAAATAAACGGAGAAACGAAGAAAGAAACGGACAAACGAACAAAGAAACGCAGAAACGAAGAAAGAAACGGAGAAACGAAGAAAGAAACGGAGAAACGAAGAAAGAAACGGAGAAACGAACAAAGAAACGGAGAAACGAACAAAGAAGCGGAGAAACGAAGAAAGAAACGGAGATACGAACAAAGAAACAGAGAAACGAACAAAGAAATGGATAAACGAAGAAAGAAACGGAGAAACGAAGAAAGAAACGCAGAAACGAAGAAAGAAACGGAGAAACGAACAAAGAAACGGAGAAACGAACAAAGAAACGGAGAAACGAACAAAGAAACGGAGAAACGAAGAATGAAACGGAGAAATAAATGGAGAAACGAAGAAATAAACGGAGACGCGAACAAGGAAACGGAGAAACGAAGAAAGAAACGGAGAAACGAAGAAAGAAACGGAGAAACGAAGAAAGAAACGGTGAAACGAAGAAAGAAACGGAGATACGAACAAAGAAACGGAGAAACGAACAAAGAAACGGAGAAACGAAGAAAGAAACGGAGGAACGGAGAAATAAACGCAGAAACGAAGAAATAAACGGAGAAACGAAGAAATAAACGGAGAAACGAATAAAGAAACGGAGAAACGAAGAAAGAAACGGAGAAACGAAGAAAGAAACGGAGAAACGAACAAAGAAATGGAGAAGCGAACAAAGAAACGTAGAAACGAAGAAACAAACAGAGAAACGGACAAAGAAACGGACAAACGAAGAAAGAAACGGAGAAACGGAGAAACGAAGAAGGAAACGGAGAAACGAAGAAAGAAACGGAGTAACGAAGAAAGAAACGAAGAAACGAAGAAAGAATCGAAGAAAGAAACGGAGAAACGAACACGGAAACGGAGAAACGAAGAAAGAAACGGAGAAACGAACAAAGAAACGGAGAAACGAAGAAAGAATCGGAGAAACGAACAAAGAAACGGAGAAACGAACAAAGAAACGGAGAAACGAACAAAGAAACGGAGGAAGAAAGAATCGAAGAAACGGAGAAAGAAACGGAGAAACGAAGAAAGAAACAGAGAAACGAACAAAGAAACGCAGAAACGAAGAATGAAACGGAGAAACGGACAAAGAAACGGAGAAACGAACAAAGAAACGGAGAAACGAAGAAGGAAACGGAGAAACGAAGAAAGAAACGGAGAGACGAAGAAAGAAACGGAGAAACGAAGAAAGAAACGGAGAAACGAAGAAAGAAACGGAGATAGGAACAAAGAAACGGGGAAACGAACAAAGAAACGGAGAAACGAAGAAAGAAACGGACGAACGGAGAAATAAATGGAGAAACGAATAAATAAACGGAGAAACGAAGAAATAATCGGAGAAACGAAGAAAGAAACGGAGAAACGAAGAAAGAAACGGAGAAACAAAGAAATAAACGTAGAAACGAAGAAACAAACAGAGAAACGGACAAAGAAACGGACAAACGAAGAAAGAAACGGAGAAACGGAGAAACGAAGAAGGAAACGGAGAAACGAAGAAAGAAACGGAGTAACGAAGAAAGAAACGAAGAAACGAAGAAAGAATCGAAGAAAGAAACGGAGAAACGAACAAAGAAACGGAGAAACGAACAAAGAAACGGAGAAACGAACAAAGAAACGGAGAAACGGAGAAACGGAGAAACGAACAAAGAAACGGAGAAACGAACAAAGAAACGGAGAAACGAACAAAGAAACGGAGAAACGAACAAAGAAACGAAGAAACGAAGAAAGAAACGGAGAAACGAACAAAGAAATGGAGAAACGAACAAAGAAACGGAGAAACGAACAAAGAAACGGAGAAACGAACAAAGAAACGAAGAAACGAAGAAAGAAACGGAGAAACGAACAAAGAAATGGAGAAACGAACAAAGAAACGGAGAAACGAACAAAGAAACGGAGGAAGAAAGAATCGAAGAAACGGAGAAAGAAACGGAGAAACGAGGAAAGAAATGGAGAAACGGAGGAATAAATGGAGAAACGAAGAAATAAACGGAGAAACGAAGAAAGAAACGGAGAAACAAAGAAAGAAACGGAGAAACGAACAAAGAAACGGAGAAACGAACAAAGATACGGAGAAATGAACAAAGAAACGGAGAAACGAACAAAGAAACGGAGAAACGAAGAAAGAACCGGAGAAACGAAGAAAGAAACGGAGAAACGAAGAAAAAAACGGTGTAACGAAGAAAGAAACGAAGAAAGAAACGGAGAAACGAAGAAAGAAACGGAGAAACGAACAAAGAAACGGAGAAACGAACAAAGAAACGGAGAAACGAACAATGAAACGGAGAAACGGAGAAATAAATGGAGAAACGAAGAAATAAACGGAGAAACGAAGAAAGAAACGGAGAAACGAAGAAAGAAACGGAGAAACGAAGAAAGAAACGGTGTAATGAAGAAAGAAACGAAGAAACGAAGAAAGAAACGGAGAAATAAATGGAGAAACGTGGAAATCAACGGAGAAACGAACAAGGAAACGGAGAAACGAAGAAAGAAACGGAGAAGCGAAGATACAAACGAAGAAAGAAACGGAGAAACGAAGAAAGAAACAGAGAAACGAACAAAGAAATGGAGAAACGAACAAAGAAACGGAGAAACGAACAAAGAAACGGAGAAACGGAGAAATAAATGGAGAAACGAAGAAATAAACGGAGATACGTGAAAGAAACGGAGAAACGAAGAAAGAAACGGAGAAACGAACATAGAAACGGAGAAACGAACAAAGAAACGGAGAAATAAATGGAGAAACGAAGAAATAAACGGAGAAACGAAGAAAGAAACTGAGAAACGAAGAAAGAAACGGAGAAACGAAGAAAGAGACGGTGTAACGAAGAAAGAAACGAAGAAAGAAACGGAGAAACGAACAAAGAAACGGAGAAACGAACAAAGAAACGGAGAAACGAACAAAGAAACGGAGGAAGAAAGAATCGAAGAAACGGAGAAAGAAACGGAGAAACGAAGAAAGAAACAGAGAAACGAACAAAGAAACGCAGAAACGAAGAATGAAACGGAGAAACGAAGAAATGAACGGAGAAATGAGGAAGGAAACGGAGAAACAAAGAAAGGAACGGAGAAACGAAGAAAGAAACGGAGAAACGGACAAAGAAACAGAGAAACGAACAAAGAAACGGAGAAACGAAGAATGAAACGGAGAAACGAAGAAAGAAACGGAGAAACGAAGAAACGATGAAAGAAACGGAGGAACGAAGAAAGAAACAGGGAAACGAACAAAGAAACGGAGAAACGAAGAAAGAAATGGAGAAACGGAGGAATAAATGGAGAAACGAAGAAATAAACGGAGAAACGAACAAGGAAACGGAGAAACGAAGAAAGAAACGGAGAAACGAAGAAAGAAACGAAGAAAGAAAGGGAGAAACGAAGAAAGAAACGGAGAAACGAACAATGAAACGGAGAAACGAACAAAGAAACGGAGAAACGAACAACGAAACGGAGGAATAAATGGAGAAACGAAGAAATAAACCGAGAAACGGAAAAAGAAACTGAGAAGCGAACACAGAAACGGAGAAACGATGAAAGAAACGGAGAAACGGAGAAATAAATGGAGAAATGAAGATATAAACGGAGAAACGAAGAAAGAAACGGAGAAACAAAGAAAGAAACGGAGAAACGAACAAAGAAACGGAGAAATGAACAAAGAAACGGAGAAACGAACAAAGAAACGGAGAAACGGAGAAATAAATAGTGAAACGAAGAAATAAACGGAGAAACGAAGAAAGAAACGGAGAAACGAAGAAATGAACGGAGAAATGAGGAAGGAAACGGAGAAACAAAGAAAGGAACGGAGAAACGAAGAAAGAAACGGAGAAACGAACAAAGAAACGGAGAAACGAACAAAGAAACGGAGAAACGAACAAAGAAACGGAGAAACGAAGAAAGAAACGGAGAAACAAAGAAAGAAACGGAGAAACGAAGAAAGAAACGGAGATACGAAGAAAGAAATGCAGAAACGAACAAAGAAACGGAGAAACGAACAAAGAAACCGAGAAAGGAAGAAAGAAACGGAGAAACGAAGAAATAAACGGAGAAACGAAGAAAGAATCGAAGAAACGATAAAGAAACGGAGAAACGAAGATAGAAACGGAGAAACGAAGAAAGAAACGGAGAAACGAACAAAGAAACGGAGAAACGAAGATAGAAACGGAGAAACGAAGAAAGAGACGCAGAAACGAAGAAAGAAACGGAGATGCGAAGAAAGAAATGGAGAAACGAACAAAGAAACGGAGAAACGAAGAAAGAAAGGGAGACATAAATGGAGAAACGAAGAAATAAACGGAAAAACGAACAAGGAAACGGAGATACGAACAAAGAAACGGAGAAACGAAAAAAGAAACGGAGAAACGAAGAAAGAAACGTAGGAACGGAGATATAAATGGAGAAACGAAAAATAAACGGAGAAACGAAGAAAGAAACGGAGAAACGAAGAAAGAAACGGCGAAACGAAGAAAGAAACGGAGAAATAAATGGAGAAACGAAGAAATAAACAGAGAAACGGAAAAAGAAACGGAGAAACGAACAAAGAAACGGAGAAACGAACAAAGAAACGGAGAAATAAATGGAGAAACGAAGAAATAAACGGAGAAACGAAGAAAGAAACGGAGAAACGAAGAAAGAAACGGAGAAAAGAAGAAAGAAACGGCGAAACGAAGAAAGAAACGGAGATACGAACAAAGAAACGGAGAAACGAAGAAAGAAACGGAGAATCGAAGAAATAAATGGAGAAACAAAGAAATAGACCGAGAAACGGAGAAAGAAACGGAGAAACGAACAAAGAAACGGAGAAACGAAGAAAGAAACGGAGAAACGATGAAAGAAACGGTGAAACGAACAAAGAAACGGAGAAACGAAGAAAGAAACGGAGAAACGAAGAAAGAAACGGAGAAACGGAGAAATAAACGGAGAAACGAAGAATGAAACGGAGAAACGAAGAAAGAAACGGAGAAATAAGTGGAGAAACGAAGATATAAACGGAGAAACGAAGAAAGAAACGGAGAAACGGGGAAATAAATGGAGAAAAGAAGAAATAAACGGAGAAACGAAGAAAGAAACGGAGAAACGAAGAAAGAAACGGAGAAACGAAGAAAGAAACGGAGTAACGAAGAAAGAAACGAAGAAACGAAGAAAGAAACGGAGAAATAAATGGAGAAACGAAGAAATAAACCGAGAAACGGAAAACGAAACGGAGAAACGAACAAAGAAACGGAGAAACGAAGAAAGAAACGGAGAAACGGACAAAGAAACGGAGAAACGAACAAAGAAACGGAGAAATAAATGGAGAAACGAAGAAATAAACGGAGAAACGAACAACGAAACGGAGAAACGAAGAAAGAAACGGGGAAGCAGAAGAAAGAAACGGAGAAACGCAGAAAGAAACGGAGAAACGAAGAAAGAAACGGAGATACGAACAAAGAAACGGAGAAACGAAGAAAGAAACGGAGAATCGGGGAAATAAATGGAGAAACGGAGAAATAGACCGAGAAACGGAGAAAGAAACGGAGAAACGAACAAAGAAACGGAGAAACGAAGAAAGAAACGGAGAAACGAAGAAAGAAACGGGGAAACGAACAAAGAAACGGAGAAACGAACAAAGAAACGGAGAAACGGAGAAAGAAACGCAGAAACGAAGAAAGAAACGGGGAAACGAACAAAGAAACGCAGAAGCGAAGAATGAAACGGAGAAACGAAGAAAGAAACGGACAAACGAAGAAACGATGAAAGAAAGGAGAAACGCAGAAAGAAACGGAGAAACGAAGAAAGAAACGGAGAAACGAAGAAAGAAACGGAGAAACGAAGAAAGAAACTGAGAAACGAAGAGAGAAACGGAGAAACGAAGGAAGAAAAGGAGTAACGAAGAAAGAAACGAAGAAACGAAGAAAGAAACGGAGAATCGGAGAAATAAATGGAGAAACGAAGAAATAAACCGAGAAACGGGGAAAGAGACGGAGAAGCGATCAATGAAACGGAGATACGAACAAAGAAACGGAGAAACGAAGAAAGAAACGGAGAAACGGAGAAAGAAACGGAGAAACGAACAAAGAAACGGAGAAACGAAGAAAGAAACGGAGAAACGAAGAAAGAAACGGAGAAACGAAGAAAGAAACGGAGTAACGAAGAAAGAAACGAAGAAACGAAGAAAGAAACGGAGAAATAAATGGAGAAACGAAGAAATAAACCGAGAAACGGAAAACGAAACGGAGAAACGAACAAAGAAACGGAGAAACGAAGAAAGAAACGGAGAAACGGACAAAGAAACGGAGAAACGAACAAAGAAACGGAGAAACGAACAAAGAAACGGAGAAATAAATGGAGAAACGAAGAAATAAACGGAGAAACGAACAAGGAAACGGAGAAACGAAGAAAGAAACGGGGAAGCAGAAGAAAGAAACGGAGAAACGAAGAAAGTAACGGAGAAACGAAGAAAGAAACGGAGATACGAACAAAGAAACGGAGAAACGAACAAAGAAACGGAGAATCGGAGAAATAAATGGAGAAACGAAGAAATAGACCGAGAAACGGAGAAAGAAACGGAGAAACGAACAAAGAAACGGAGAAAGGAAGAAAGAAACGGAGAAACGAAGAAAGAAACGGGGAAACGAACAAAGAAACGGAGAAACGAACAAAGAAACGGAGAAACGGAGAAAGAAACGGAGAAACGAAGAAAGAAACGGAGAAACGAACAAACAAACGCAGAAGAGAAGAATGAAACGGAGAAACGAAGAAAGAAACGGACAAACGAAGAAACGATGAAAGAAAGGAGAAACGCAGAAAGAAACGGAGAAACGAAGAAAGAAACGGAGAAACGAAGAAAGAAACGGAGAAACGAAGAAAGAAACTGAGAAACGAAGAGAGAAACGGAGAAACGAAGGAAGAAAAGGAGTAACGAAGAAAGAAACGAAGAAACGGAGAATCGGAGAAATAAATGGAGAAACGAAGAAATAAACCGAGAAACGGGGAAAGAGACGGAGAAGCGATCAACGAAACGGAGAAACGAACAAAGAAACGGAGAAACGAACAAAGAAACGGAGAATCGGAGAAATAAATGGAGAAACAAAGAAAAAAACGGAGAAACGGAGAAATAAATGGAGAAACGAAGAAATAAACGGAGAAACGAAGAAAGAAACCAAGAAACGAACAAAGAAACGGAGAAACGAACAAAGAAACGGAGAAACGAACAAAGAAACGGAGAAACGAACAAAGAAACGGATAAACGGAGAAATAAATCGAGAAACGAAGAAATAAACGGAGAAACGAAGAAATAAATGGAGAAACGAAGAAATAAACGGAGAAACGAAGAAAGAAACGGAGAAACGAAGAAAGAAGCGGAGAAACGAAGAAAGATGCGGAGAAACGAAGAAAGAAACGGAGAAACGAAGAAAGAAACGGAGAAACGAACAAAGAAACGGAGAAACGAAGAAAGAAACGGAGAAACGAAGAAAGAAACGGAGAAGTAAATGGAGAAACGAACAAAGAAACGGAGATACGAAGAAAGAAACGGAGAAAGGAACAAAGAAACGGAGAAGCGAAGAAAGAAACGGAGAAACGGAGAAACAAATGGAGAAACGAAGAAATAAACCGAGAAACGGGGAAAGAGACGGAGAAGCGATCAATGAAACGGAGAAACGAACAAAGAAACGGAGAAACGAACAAAGAAACGGAGAAACGAACAAAGAAACGGAGAATCGGAGAAATAAATGGAGAAACAAAGAAAAAAACGGAGAAACGGAGAAATAAATGGAGAAACGAAGAAATAAACGGAGAAACGAAGAAAGAAACGAAGAAACGAACAAAGAAACGGAGAAACGAACAAAGAAACGGAGAAACGAACAAAGAAACGGAGAAAGAAACGGAGAATCGGAGAAATAAATGGAGAAACGAAGAAATAAACCGAGAAACGGGGAAAGAGACGGAGAAGCGATCAATGAAACGGAGAAACGAACAAAGAAACGGAGAAACGAACAAAGAAACGGAGAATCGGAGAAATAAATGGAGAAACAAAGAAAAAAACGGAGAAACGGAGAAATAAATGGAGAAACGAAGAAATAAACGGAGAAACGAAGAAAGAAACGAAGAAACGAACAAAGAAACGGAGAAACGAACAAAGAAACGGAGAAACGAACAAAGAAACGGAGAAACGAACAAAGAAACGGAAAAACGGAGAAATAAATCGAGAAACGAAGAAATAAACGGAGAAACGAAGAAATAAATGGAGAAACGAAGAAATAAACGGAGAAACGAAGAAAGAAACGGAGAAACGAAGAAAGAAGCGGAGAAACGAAGAAAGAAGCGGAGAAACGAAGAAAGAAACGGAGAAACGAAGAAAGAAACGGAGAAACGAACAAAGAAACGGAGAAACGAAGAAAGAAACGGAGAAACGAAGAAAGAAACGGAGAAGTAAACGGAGAAACGAACAAAGAAACGGAGATACGAAGAAAGAAACGGAGAAAGGAACAAAGAAACGGAGAAGCGAAGAAAGAAACGGAGAAACGGAGAAACAAATGGAGAAACGAAGAAATAAACGGAGAAACGAAGAAAGAAACGGAGAAACGAAGAAAGAAACGGAGAAACAAACAAAGAAACGGAGAAACGAAGAAAGAAACGGAGAAACGGAGAAATAAATGGAGAAACGAACAAAGAAACGGAGAAACGAACAAAGAAACGGAGAAACGAACAAAGAAACGGACAAACGGAGAAATAAATGGAGAAACGAAGAAATAAACGGAGAAACGAAGAAAGAAACGCAGAAACGATGTAAGAAACGGAGAAACGAAGAAAGAAACGGAGAAATAAATGCAGTAACGAACAAAGAAACGGAGAAACAAAGGAAGAAACGTAGAAACGAAGAAAGAAACGGAGAAACGAAGAAAGAAACGGAGAAACGGACAAAGTAACGGAGAAACGAACAAAGAAACGGAGAATCGGAGAAATACATGGAGAAACGAAGAAATAAACGGAGAAACGGAGAAATAAATGGAGAAACGAAGAAATAAACGGTGAAACGAAGAAAGAAACGGAGAAACGAAGAAAGAAACGGAGAAACGAACAAAGAAACGGAGAAACGGACAAAGTAACGGAGAAACGAACAAAGAAACGGCGAAACGAACAAAGAAACGGAGAATCGGAGAAATAAATGGAGAAAGGAAGAAATAAACGGAGAAACGGAGAAATAAATGGAGAAATGATGAAATAAACGGAGAAACGAACAAAGAAACGGAGAAACGAAGAAAGAAACGGAGAAAAGAACGTAGAAACGGAGAAACGAAGAATGAAACGGAGAAACGAACAAAGAAACGGAGAAACGAACAAAGAAACGGAGAAACGAACAAAGAAACGGATAAACGGAGAAATAAATCGAGAAACGAAGAAATAAACGGAGAAACGAAGAAATAAATGGAGAAACGAAGAAATAAACGGAGAAACGAAGAAAGAAACGGAGAAACGAAGAAAGAAGCGGAGAAACGAAGAAAGATGCGGAGAAACGAAGAAAGAAACGGAGAAACGAAGAAAGAAACGGAGAAACGAACAAAGAAACGGAGAAACGAAGAAAGAAACGGAGAAACGAAGAAAGAAACGGAGAAGTAAATGGAGAAACGAACAAAGAAACGGAGATACGAAGAAAGAAACGGAGAAAGGAACAAAGAAACGGAGAAGCGAAGAAAGAAACGGAGAAACGGAGAAACAAATGGAGAAACGAAGAAATAAACCGAGAAACGGGGAAAGAGACGGAGAAGCGATCAATGAAACGGAGAAACGAACAAAGAAACGGAGAAACGAACAAAGAAACGGAGAATCGGAGAAATAAATGGAGAAACAAAGAAAAAAACGGAGAAACGGAGAAATAAATGGAGAAACGAAGAAATAAACGGAGAAACGAAGAAAGAAACGAAGAAACGAACAAAGAAACGGAGAAACGAACAAAGAAACGGAGAAACGAACAAAGAAACGGAGAAAGAAACGGAGAATCGGAGAAATAAATGGAGAAACGAAGAAATAAACCGAGAAACGGGGAAAGAGACGGAGAAGCGATCAATGAATCGGAGAAACGAACAAAGAAACGGAGAAACGAACAAAGAAACGGAGAATCGGAGAAATAAATGGAGAAACAAAGAAAAAAACGGAGAAACGGAGAAATAAATGGAGAAACGAAGAAATAAACGGAGAAACGAAGAAAGAAACGAAGAAACGAACAAAGAAACGGAGAAACGAACAAAGAAACGGAGAAACGAACAAAGAAACGGAGAAACGAACAAAGAAACGGAAAAACGGAGAAATAAATCGAGAAACGAAGAAATAAACGGAGAAACGAAGAAATAAATGGAGAAACGAAGAAATAAACGGAGAAACGAAGAAAGAAACGGAGAAACGAAGAAAGAAGCGGAGAAACGAAGAAAGAAGCGGAGAAACGAAGAAAGAAACGGAGAAACGAAGAAAGAAACGGAGAAACGAACAAAGAAACGGAGAAACGAAGAAAGAAACGGAGAAACGAAGAAAGAAACGGAGAAGTAAACGGAGAAACGAACAAAGAAACGGAGATACGAAGAAAGAAACGGAGAAAGGAACAAAGAAACGGAGAAGCGAAGAAAGAAACGGAGAAACGGAGAAACAAATGGAGAAACGAAGAAATAAACGGAGAAACGAAGAAAGAAACGGAGAAACGAAGAAAGAAACGGAGAAACAAACAAAGAAACGGAGAAACGAAGAAAGAAACGGAGAAACGGAGAAATAAATGGAGAAACGAACAAAGAAACGGAGAAACGAACAAAGAAACGGAGAAACGAACAAAGAAACGGACAAACGGAGAAATAAATGGAGAAACGAAGAAATAAACGGAGAAACGAAGAAAGAAACGCAGAAACGATGTAAGAAACGGAGAAACGAAGAAAGAAACGGAGAAATAAATGCAGTAACGAACAAAGAAACGGAGAAACAAAGGAAGAAACGTAGAAACGAAGAAAGAAACGGAGAAACGAAGAAAGAAACGGAGAAACGGACAAAGTAACGGAGAAACGAACAAAGAAACGGAGAATCGGAGAAATACATGGAGAAACGAAGAAATAAACGGAGAAACGGAGAAATAAATGGAGAAACGAAGAAATAAACGGTGAAACGAAGAAAGAAACGGAGAAACGAAGAAAGAAACGGAGAAACGAACAAAGAAACGGAGAAACGGACAAAGTAACGGAGAAACGAACAAAGAAACGGCGAAACGAACAAAGAAACGGAGAATCGGAGAAATAAATGGAGAAAGGAAGAAATAAACGGAGAAACGGAGAAATAAATGGAGAAATGATGAAATAAACGGAGAAACGAACAAAGAAACGGAGAAACGAAGAAAGAAACGGAGAAAAGAACGTAGAAACGGAGAAACGAAGAATGAAACGGAGAAACGAACAAAGAAACGGAGAAACGAACAAAGAAACGGAGAAACGGCGAAATAGATGGAGAAACGAAGAAATAAACGGAGAAGCGAAGAAAGAAACGGAGAAACGAAGTAAGAAACGGAGAAACGAAGAAAGAAACGGAGAAATAAATGGAGAAACGAACAAAGAAACGGAGAAACGAAGAAAGAAACGGAGAAACGAAGAAAGAAACGGAGAAACGAAGAAAGAAACGGAGAAACGGACAAAGTAACGGAGAAACGAACAAAGAAACGGAGAAACGAAAAAAGAAACGGAAAAACGGAGAAATAAATCGAGAAACGAAGAAATAAACGGAGAAACGAAGAAATAAATGGAGAAACGAAGAAATAAACGGAGAAACGAAGAAAGAAACGGAGAAACGAACAAAGAAACGTTGATACGAAGAAAGAAACGGAGAAAGGAACAAAGAAACGGGGAAGTGAAGAAAGAAACGGAGAAACGGAGAAATAAATGGAGTAACGAAGAAATAAACGGAGAAACGAAGAAAGAAACGGAGAAACGAAGAAAAAACGGAGAAACAAACAAAGAAACGGAGAAACGAAGAAAGAAACGGAGAAACGGAGAAATAAACGGAGAAACGAAGAATTAAACGGAGAAACGAAGTAAGAAACGGAGAAACGAAGAAAGAAACGGAGAAATAAATGGAGAAACGAAGAATGAAACGGAGAAACGAAGAAAGAAACGGAGAAATAAATGGAGAAACGAAGAAACAAACGGAGAAACGAAGAAAGAAACGGAGAAACGAAGAAAGAAACGGACAAACGGAGAAATAAATGGAGAAACGAACAAATAAACGGAGAAACGAAGAAAGAAACGCAGAAACGATGTAAGAAACGGAGAAACGAAGAAAGAAACGGAGAAATAAATGCAGTAACGGACAAAGAAACGGAGAAACAAAGGAAGAAACGGAGAAACGAAGAAAGAAACGGAGAAACGAAGAAAGAAACGGAGAAACGGACAAAGAAACGGAGAAACGAACAAAGAAACGGAGAATCGGAGAAATACATGGAGAAACGAAGAAATAAACGGAGAAACGGAGAAATAAATGGAGAAACGAAGAAATAAACGGAGAAACGAAGAAAGAAACGGAGAAACGAAGAAAGAAACGGAGAAACGAACAAAGAAACGGAGAAACGGACAAAGTAACGGAGAAACGAACAAAGAAACGGCGAAACGAACAAAGAAACGGAGAATCGGAGAAATAAATGGAGAAACGAAGAAATAAACGGAGAAACGGAGAAATAAATGGAGAAACGATGAAATAAACGGAGAAACGAACAAAGAAACGGAGAAACGAAGAAAGAAACGGAGAAAAGAACGTAGAAACGGAGAAACGAAGAATGAAACGGAGAAACGAACAAAGAAACGGAGAAACGAACAAAGAAACGGAGAAACGGCGAAATAAATGGAGAAACGAAGAAATAAACGGAGAAGCGAAGAAAGAAACGGAGAAACGAAGTAAGAAACGGAGAAACGAAGAAAGAAACGGAGAAATAAATGGAGAAACGAACAAAGAAACGGAGAAACGAAGAAAGAAACGGAGAAACGAAGAAAGAAACGGAGAAACGAAGAAAGAAACGGAGAAACGGACAAAGTAACGGAGAAACGAACAAAGAAACGGAGAAACGAAAAAAGAAACGGAAAAACGGAGAAATAAATCGAGAAACGAAGAAATAAACGGAGAAACGAAGAAATAAATGGAGAAACGAAGAAATAAACGGAGAAACGAAGAAAGAAACGGAGAAACGAACAAAGAAACGTTGATACGAAGAAAGAAACGGAGAAAGGAACAAAGAAACGGAGAAGTGAAGAAAGAAACGGAGAAACGGAGAAATAAATGGAGTAACGAAGAAATAAACGGAGAAACGAAGAAAGAAACGGAGAAACGAAGAAAGAAACGGAGAAACAAACAAAGAAACGGAGAAACGAAGAAAGAAACGGAGAAACGGAGAAATAAACGGAGAAACGAAGAAATAAACGGAGAAACGAAGTAAGAAACGGAGAAACGAAGAAAGAAACGGAGAAATAAATGGAGAAACGAAGAATGAAACGGAGAAACGAAGAAAGAAACGGAGAAATAAATGGAGAAACGAAGAAACAAACGGAGAAACGAAGAAAGAAACGGAGAAACGAAGAAAGAAACGGACAAACGGAGAAATAAATGGAGAAACGAACAAATAAACGGAGAAACGAAGAAAGAAACGCAGAAACGATGTAAGAAACGGAGAAACGAAGAAAGAAACGGAGAAATAAATGCAGTAACGGACAAAGAAACGGAGAAACAAAGGAAGAAACGGAGAAACGAAGAAAGAAACGGAGAAACGAAGAAAGAAACGGAGAAACGGACAAAGTAACGGAGAAACGAACAAAGAAACGGAGAATCGGAGAAATACATGGAGAAACGAAGAAATAAACGGAGAAACGGAGAAATAAATGGAGAAACGAAGAAATAAACGGAGAAACGAAGAAAGAAACGGAGAAACGAAGAAAGAAACGGAGAAACGAACAAAGAAACGGAGAAACGGACAAAGTAACGGAGAAACGAACAAAGAAACGGCGAAACGAACAAAGAAACGGAGAATCGGAGAAATAAATGGAGAAACGAAGAAATAAACGGAGAAACGGAGAAATAAATGGAGAAACGATGAAATAAACGGAGAAACGAACAAAGAAACGGAGAAACGAAGAAAGAAACGGAGAAAAGAACGTAGAAACGGAGAAACGAAGAATGAAACGGAGAAACGAACAAAGAAACGGAGAAACGAACAAAGAAACGGAGAAACGGCGAAATAAATGGAGAAACGAAGAAATAAACGGAGAAGCGAAGAAAGAAACGGAGAAACGAAGTAAGAAACGGAGAAACGAAGAAAGAAACGGAGAAATAAATGGAGAAACGAACAAAGAAACGGAGAAACGAAGAAAGAAACGGAGAAACGAAGAAAGAAACGGAGAAACGAAGAAAGAAACGGAGAAACGGACAAAGTAACGGAGAAACGAACAAAGAAACGGAGAAACGAACAAAGAAACGGAAAAACGGAGAAATAAATCGAGAAACGAAGAAATAAACGGAGAAACGAAGAAATAAATGGAGAAACGAAGAAATAAACGGAGAAATGAAGAAAGAAACGGAGAAACGAACAAAGAAACGTTGATACGAAGAAAGAAACGGAGAAAGGAACAAAGAAACGGAGAAGCGAAGAAAGAAACGGAGAAACGGAGAAATAAATGGAGAAACGAAGAAATAAACGGAGAAACGAAGAAAGAAACGGAGAAACGAAGAAAGAAACGGAGAAACAAACAAAGAAACGGAGAAACGAAGAAAGAAACGGAGAAACGGAGAAATAAACGGAGAAACGAAGAAATAAACGGAGAAACGAAGTAAGAAACGGAGAAACGAAGAAAGAAACGGAGAAATAAATGGAGAAACGAAGAATGAAACGGAGAAACGAAGAAAGAAACGGAGAAATAAATGGAGAAACGAAGAAACAAACGGAGAAACGAAGAAAGAAACGGAGAAACGAAGAAAGAAACGGAGAAACGGGGAAATAAATGGAGAAACGAAGAAATAAACGGAGAAACGAAGAAAGAAACGGAGAAACGAAGAAAGAAACGGAGAAACGAGGAAAGAAACGGAGAAACGAAGAAAGAAACGGAGTAACGAAGAAAGAAACGAAGAAACGAAGAAGGAAACGGAGAAACGAACAAAGAAACGGAAAAACGAAGAAAGAAACGGAGAAACGAAGAAAGAAACGGAGAAACGAACAAAGAAACGGAGAAACGGACAAAGTAACGTAGAAACGAACAAAGAAACGGCGAAACGTACAAAGAAACGGAGAATCGGAGAAATAAATGGAGAAACGAAGAAATAAACGGAGAAACGGAGAAATAAATGGAGAAACGATGAAATAAACGGAGAAACGAAGAAAGAAACGGAGAAACGAAGAAAGAAACGGAGAAAAGAACATAGAAACGGAGAAACGAAGAATGAAACGGAGAAACGAAGAAAGGAACGGAGAAATAAATGGAGAAACGAAGAAACAAACGGAGAAACGGAGAAATAAATGGAGAAACGAAGAAATAAACGGAGAAACGAAGAAAGAAACGCACAAACGATGTAAGAAACGGAGAAACGAAGAAAGAAACGGAGAAATAAATGCAGAAACGAACAAAGAAACGGAGAAACAAAGGAAGAAACGGAGAAACGAAAAAGAAACGGAGAAACGAAGAAAGAAACGGAGAAACGAAGAAAGAAACGGAGGAACGAAGAGAGAAACGGAGAAACGAAGTAAGAAACGGAGAAACGAAGAAAGAAACGGAGAAATAAATGGAGAAACGATCAAAGAAACGGAGAAACGAAGAAAGAAACGGAGAAACGAAGTAAGAAACGGAGAAACGAAGAAAGAAGCGGAGAAATAAATGGAGAAACGATCAAAGAAACGGAGAAACGAAGAAAGAAACGGAGAAACGAAGAAAGAAACGGAGAAACGAAGAAAGAAACGGAGAAACGGACAAAGTAACGGAGAAACGAACAAAGAAACGGAGAATCGGAGAAATACATGGAGAAACGAAGAAATAAACGGAGAAACGAAGAAAGAAACGGAGAAACGAAGAAAGAAACGGAGAAACGAACAAAGAAACGGAGAAACGGACAAAGTAACGGAGAAACGAACAAAGAAACGGCGAAACGTACAAAGAAACGGAGAATCGGAGAAATAAATGGAGAAACGAAGAAATAAACGGAGAAACGGAGAAATAAATGGAGAAACGATGAAATAAACGGAGAAACGAACAAAGAAACGGAGAAACGAAGAAAGAAACGGGGAAAAGAACATAGAAACGGAGAAACGAAGAATGAAACGGAGAAACGAACAAAGAAACCGAGAAACGAACAAAGAAACGGAGAAACGGCGAAATAAATGGAGAAACGAAGAAATAAACGGAGAAACGAACAAAGAAACGGAAAAACGAACAAAGAAACGGAGAAACGACGAAAGAAACGGAGAAACGAAGAAAGTAACGGAGAAACGAACAAAGAAACGGAGAAACGAACAAAGAAACGGAGAAACGAACAAAGAAACGGAGAAGTAAATGGAGAAACGAACAAAGAAACGGAGATACGAAGAAAGAGACGGAGAAAGGAACAAAGAAACGGAGAAGCGAAGAAAGAAACGGAGAAACGGAGAAATAAATGGAGAAACGAAGAAATAAACGGAGAAACGAAGAAAGAAACGGAGAAACGAACAAAGAAACGGAGAAACGGACAAAGTAACGGAGAAACGAACAAAGAAACGGCGAAACGAACAAAGAAACGGAGAATCGGAGAAATAAATGGAGAAACGAAGAAATAAACGGAGAAACGGAGAAATAAATGGAGAAACGATGAAATAAACGGAGAAACGAACAAAGAAACGGAGAAACGAAGAAAGAAACGGAGAAACGGAGAAATAAATGGAGAAACGAAGAAATAAACGGAGAAACGAAGAAAGAAACGGAGAAACGAACAAAGAAACGGAGAAACGGACAAAGTAACGGAGAAACGAACAAAGAAACGGCGAAACGAACAAAGAAACGGAGAATCGGAGAAATAAATGGAGAAACGATGAAATAAACGGAGAAACGAACAAAGAAACGGAGAAACGAAGAAAGAAACGGAGAAAAGAACATAGAAACGGAGAAACGAAGAATGAAACGGAGAAACGAACAAAGAAACGGAGAAACGAACAAAGAAACGGAGAAACGAACAAAGAAACGGAGAAACGAACAAAGAAACGGACAAACGGAGAAATAAATGGAGAAACGAAGAAATAAACGGAGAAACGAAGAAAGAAGCGGAGAAATAAATGGAGAAACGATCAAAGAAACGGAGAAACGAAGAATGAAACGGAGAAACGAAGAAAGAAACGGAGAAACGAACAAAGAAACGGAGAAACGAAGAAAGAAACGGAGAAAAGAACATAGAAACGGAGAAACGAAGAATGAAACGGAGAAACGTACAAAGAAACGGCGAAACGAACAAAGAAACGGAGAATCGGAGAAATAAATGGAGAAACGATGAAACAAACGGAGAAACGAACAAAGAAACGGAGAAACGAAGAAAGAAACGGAGAAAAGAACAAAGAAACGGAGAAACGAACAAAGAAACGGAAAAACGGAGAAATAAATCGAGAAAGGAAGAAATAAACGGAGAAACGAAGAAATAAATGGAGAAACGAAGAAATAAACGGAGAAACGAAGAAAGAAACGGAGAAGCGAAGAAAGAAACGGAGAAACGGAGAAATAAATGGAGAAACGAAGAAAGAAACGGAGAAACGAAGAAAGAAACGGAGAAACGGGGAAATAAATGGAGAAACGAAGAAATAAACGGAGAAACGAAGAAAGAAACGGAGAAACGAAGAAAGAAACGGAGAAACGAGGAAAGAAACGGAGAAACGAAGAAAGAAACGGAGTAACGAAGAAACAAACGAAGAAACGAAGAAGGAAACGGAGAAACGAACAAAGAAACGGAGAAACGAACAAAGAAACGGAGAAACGAACAAAGAAACGGACAAACGGAGAAATTAATGGAGAAACGAAGAAATAAACGGAGAAACGAAGAAAGAAGCGGAGAAATAAATGGAGAAACGATCAAAGAAACGGAGAAACGAAGAAAGAAACGGAGAAACGAAGAAAGAAACGGAGAAAAGAACAAAGAAACGGAGTAACGAACAAAGAAACGGAAAAACGGAGAAATAAATCGAGAAAGGAAGAAATAAACGGAGAAACGAAGAAATAAACGGAGAAACGAAGAAAGAAACGGAGAAACGAACAAAGAAACGTTGATACGAAGAAAGAAACGGAGAAAGGAACAAAGAAACGGAGAAGCGAAGAAAGAAACGGAGAAACGGAGAAGTAAATGGAGAAACGAACAAAGAAACGGAGATACGAAGAAAGAGACGGAGAAAGGAACAAAGAAACGGAGAAGCGAAGAAAGAAACGGAGAAACGGAGAAATAAATGGAGAAACGAAGAAATAAACGGAGAAACGAAGAAAGAAACGGAGAAACGAACAAAGAAACGGAGAAACGGACAAAGTAACGGAGAAACGAACAAAGAAACGGCGAAACGAACAAAGAAACGGAGAATCGGAGAAATAAATGGAGAAACGAAGAAATAAACGGAGAAACGGAGAAATAAATGGAGAAACGATGAAATAAACGGAGAAACGAACAAAGAAACGGAGAAACGAAGAAAGAAACGGAGAAACGGAGAAATAAATGGAGAAACGAAGAAATAAACGGAGAAACGAAGAAAGAAACGGAGAAACGAACAAAGAAACGGAGAAACGGACAAAGTAACGGAGAAACGAACAAAGAAACGGCGAAACGAACAAAGAAACGGAGAATCGGAGAAATAAATGGAGAAACGATGAAATAAACGGAGAAACGAACAAAGAAACGGAGAAACGAAGAAAGAAACGGAGAAAAGAACATAGAAACGGAGAAACGAAGAATGAAACGGAGAAACGAACAAAGAAACGGAGAAACGAACAAAGAAACGGAGAAACGAACAAAGAAACGGAGAAACGAACAAAGAAACGGACAAACGGAGAAATAAATGGAGAAACGAAGAAATAAACGGAGAAACGAAGAAAGAAGCGGAGAAATAAATGGAGAAACGATCAAAGAAACGGAGAAACGAAGAATGAAACGGAGAAACGAAGAAAGAAACGGAGAAACGAACAAAGAAACGGAGAAACGAAGAAAGAAACGGAGAAAAGAACATAGAAACGGAGAAACGAAGAATGAAACGGAGAAACGTACAAAGAAACGGCGAAACGAACAAAGAAACGGAGAATCGGAGAAATAAATGGAGAAACGATGAAACAAAGGGAGAAACGAACAAAGAAACGGAGAAACGAAGAAAGAAACGGAGAAAAGAACAAAGAAACGGAGAAACGAACAAAGAAACGGAAAAACGGAGAAATAAATCGAGAAAGGAAGAAATAAACGGAGAAACGAAGAAATAAATGGAGAAACGAAGAAATAAACGGAGAAACGAAGAAAGAAACGGAGAAGCGAAGAAAGAAACGGAGAAACGGAGAAATAAATGGAGAAACGAAGAAAGAAACGGAGAAACGAAGAAAGAAACGGAGAAACGGGGAAATAAATGGAGAAACGAAGAAATAAACGGAGAAACGAAGAAAGAAACGGAGAAACGAAGAAAGAAACGGAGAAACGAGGAAAGAAACGGAGAAACGAAGAAAGAAACGGAGTAACGAAGAAACAAACGAAGAAACGAAGAAGGAAACGGAGAAACGAACAAAGAAACGGAGAAACGAACAAAGAAACGGAGAAACGAACAAAGAAACGGACAAACGGAGAAATTAATGGAGAAACGAAGAAATAAACGGAGAAACGAAGAAAGAAGCGGAGAAATAAATGGAGAAACGATCAAAGAAACGGAGAAACGAAGAAAGAAACGGAGAAACGAAGAAAGAAACGGAGAAAAGAACAAAGAAACGGAGAAACGAACAAAGAAACGGAAAAACGGAGAAATAAATCGAGAAAGGAAGAAATAAACGGAGAAACGAAGAAATAAATGGAGAAACGAAGAAATAAACGGAGAAACGAAGAAAGAAACGGAGAAACGAACAAAGAAACGTTGATACGAAGAAAGAAACGGAGAAAGGAACAAAGAAACGGAGAAGCGAAGAAAGAAACGGAGAAACGGAGAAATAAATGGAGAAACGAAGAAATAAACGGAGAAACGAAGAAAGAAACGGAGAAACGAAGAAAGAAACGGAGAAACGGGGAAATAAATGGAGAAACGAAGAAATAAACGGAGAAACGAAGAAAGAAACGGAGAAACGAAGAAAGAAACGGAGAAACGAGGAAAGAAACGGAGAAACGAAGAAAGAAACGGAGTAACGAAGAAAGAAACGAAGAAACGAAGAAGGAAACGGAGAAACGAACAAAGAAACGGAAAAACGAACAAAGAAACGGAGAAACGACGAAAGAAACGGAGAAACGAAGAAAGAAACGGAGAAATGAACAAAGAAACGGAGAAACGAACAAAGAAACGGAGAAACGAACAAAGAAACGGACAAACGGAGAAATAAATGGAGAAACGAAGAAATAAACGGAGAAACGAAGAAAGAAGCGGAGAAATAAATGGAGAAACGATCAAAGAAACGGAGAAACGAAGAAAGAAACGGAGAAACGAAGAAAGAAACGGAGAAACGGACAAAGTAACGGAGAAACGAACAAAGAAACGGAGAATCGGAGAAATAAATGGAGAAACGAAGAAATAAACGGAGAAACGAAGAAATAAATGGAGAAACGATGAAATAAACGGAGAAACGAACAAAGAAACGGAGAAACGGAGAAAGAAACGGAGAAAAGAACATAGAAACGGAGAAACGAAGAATGAAACGGAGAAACGAAGAAAGGAACGGAGAAATAAATGGAGAAACGAAGAAACAAACGGAGAAACGAAGAAAGAAACGGAGAAACGAAGAAAGAAGTGGAGAAACGAACAAAGAAACGGAGAAACGAAGAAAGAAACAGAGAAACGGAGAAATAAATGGAGAAACGAAGAAATAAACGGAGAAACGAAGAAAGAAACGCAGAAACGATGTAAGAAACGGAGAAACGAAGAAAGAAACGGAGAAATAAATGCAGAAACGAACAAAGAAACGGAGAAACAAAGGAAGAAACGGAGAAGCGAAGAAAGAAACGGAGAAACGAAGAAAGAAACGGAGAAACGAAGAAAGAAACGGAGGAACGAAGAGAGAAACGGAGAAACGAAGTAAGAAACGGAGAAACGAAGAAAGAAACGGAGAAATAAATGGAGAAACGATCAAAGAAACGGAGAAACGAAGAAAGAAACGGAGAAACGAAGTAAGAAACGGAGAAACGAAGAAAGAAGCGGAGAAATAAATGGAGAAACGATCAAAGAAACGGAGAAACGAAGAAAGAAACGGAGAAACGAAGAAAGAAACGGAGAAACGGACAAAGTAACGGAGAAACGAACAAAGAAACGGAGAATCGGAGAAATACATGGAGAAACGAAGAAATAAACGGAGAAACGAAGAAAGAAACGGAGAAACGAAGAAAGAAACGGAGAAAAGAACATAGAAACGGAGAAACGAAGAATGAAACGGAGAAACGAACAAAGAAACGGAGAAACGAACAAAGAAACGGAGAAACGGACAAGGTAACGGAGAAACGAACAAAGAAACGGAGAAACGAACAAAGAAACGGAGAATCGGAGAAATAAATGGAGAAACGAAGAAATAAACGGGGAAACGGAGAAATAAATGGAGAAACGAAGAAGTAGACGGAGAAACGAACAAAGAAACGGAGAAACGAACAAAGAAACGGAGAAACGAACAAAGAAACGGAGAAACGAAGAAAGAAACGGAGAAACGGAGAAATAAATGGAGAAACGAGGAAAGAAACGGAGAAATGAAGAAAGAAACGGAGAAACCAAGAAAGAAACGGAGAATCGAACAAAAAAACGGAGAAACGAAGAAAGAAACGGAGAAACGAAGTAAGAAACGGACAAACGAAGAAAGAAACGGAGAAACGAAGAAGCAAACGGAGAAACGAAGAAAGAAACGGAGAAACGAAGAAAGAAACGGAGTAACGAAGAAAGAAACGAAGAAACGAAGAAGGAAACGGAGAAACGAACAAAGAAACGGAAAAACGAACAAAGGAACGGAGAAACGACGAAAGAAACGGAGAAACGAAGAAAGAAACGGAGAAACGAACAAAGAAACGGAGAAACGAACAAAGAAACGGAGAAACGAACAAAGAAACGGACAAACGGAGAAATAAATGGAGAAACGAAGAAATAAACGGAGAAACGAACAAGTAAACGGAGAAACGAAGAAAGAAACGGAGAAACGAAGAAAGAAACGGAGAAACGAAGAAAGAAACGGAGAAACGGAGAAATAAATGGAGAAACGAAGAAAGAAACGGAGAAATGAAGAAAGAAACGGAGAAACGAAGAAAGAAACGGAGAAACGAACAAAAAAACGGAGAAACGAAGAAAGAAACGGAGAAACGAAGTAAGAAACGTACAAACGAAGAAAGAAACGGAGAAATAAATGGAGAAACGAACAAAGATACGGAGAAACGAAGTAAGAAACGGAGAAACGAAGAAAGAAGCGGAGAAATAAATGGAGAAACGATCAAAGAAACGGAGAAACGAAGAAAGAAACGGAGAAACGAAGAAAGAAACGGAGAAACGAAGAAAGAAACGGAGAAACGGGCAAAGTAACGGAGAATCGGAGAAATAAATGGAGAAACGAAGAAATAAACGGAGAAACGGAGAAATAAATGGAGAAACGAAGAAATAGACGGAGAAACGAACAAAGAAACGGAGAAACGAACAAAGAAACGGAGAAACGAACAAAGAAACGGAGAAACGAACAAAGAAACGGAGAAACGAAGAAAGAAACGGAGAAACGGAGAAATAAATGGAGAAACGAAGAAATAAATGGAGAAACGAAGAAAGAAACGGAGAAACGAAGAAAGAAGCGGAGAAACGAAGAAAGAATCTGAGAAACGCAGAAGGAAACGGAGAATCGGAGAAATAAATGGAGAAACGAAGAAATAGACAGAGAAACGGAGAAACGAACACAGAAACGGGGAAACGAAGAAAGAAACGGAGAAACCGACAAAGTAACGGAGAAACGAACAAAGAAACGGAGAAACGAACAAAGAAACGGAGAATCGGAGAAATAAATGGAGAAACGAAGAAATAAACGGAGAAACGGAGAAATAAATGGAGAAACGAAGAAATAGACGGAGAAGCGAACAAAGAAACGGAGAAACGAACAAAGAAACCGAGAAACGAACAAAGAAACGGAGAAACGAAGAAAGAAACGGAGAAACGGAGAAATAAATGGAGAAACGAAGAAATAAACGGAGAAACGAAGAAAGAAACGGAGAAACGAAGAAAGAAGCGGAGAAACGAAGAAAGAAACGGAGTAACGAAGAAAGATACGAAGAAACGAAGAAAGAAACGGAGAAATAAATGGAGAAACGAAGAAATAAACGGAGAAATGAAGAAAGAAACGGAGAAACGAAGAAAGAAACTGAGAAACGAAGAAAGAAACGGAGAAACGAAGAAAGAAACGGAGAAACGAAGAAAGAAACTGAGAAACGAAGAAAGAAACGGAGAAACCGACAAAGTAACGGAGAAACGAACAAAGAAACGGAGAAACGAACAAAGAAACGGAGAATCGGAAAAATAAATGGAGAAACGAAGATATAAACGGAGAAACGGAGAAATAAATGGAGAAGCAAAGAAATAGACGGAGAAACGAACAAAGAAATGGAGAAACGAACAAAGAAACGGAGAAACGAAGAAAGAAACGGAGAAACGAAGAAAGAAACGGAGAAACGGAGAAATAAATGGAGAAACGAAGAAATAAACGGAGAAACGAAGAAAGAAACGGAGAATCGAAGAAAGAAGCGGAGAAACGAAGAAAGAAACGGAGTAACGAAGAAAGATACGAAGAAACGAAGAAAGAAACGGAGAAATAAATGGAGAAACGAAGAAATAAACGGAGAAACGAAGAAAGGAACGGAGAAACGAAGAAAGAAACTGAGAAACGAAGAAAGAAACGGAGAAACGAAGAAAGAAACGGAGAAACGAAGAAAGAAACTGAGAAACGAAGAAAGAAACGGAGAAACCGACAAAGTAACGGAGAAACGAACAAAGAAACGGAGAAACGAACAAAGAAACGGAGAATCGGAGAAATAAATGGAGAAACGAAGATATAAACGGAGAAACGGAGAAATAAATGGAGAAACAAAGAAATAGACGGAGAAACGAACAAAGAAATGGAGAAACGAACAAAGAAACGGAGAAACGAAGAAAGAAACGGAGAAACGAAGAAAGAATCGGAGAAACGGAGAAATAAATGGAGAAACGAAGAAATAAACGGAGAAACGAAGAAAGAAACGGAGAAACGAAGAAAGAAACGGAGAAACGAAGAAAGAAACGGAGTAACGAAGAAAGATACGAAGAAACGAAGAAAGAAACGGAGAAATAAATGGAGAAACGAAGAAATAAACGGAGATACGAAGAAAGAAACGGAGAAAGGAACGAGGAAACGGAGAAACGAAGAAAGAAACGGAGAAACGAAGAAAGAAACGGAGAAACGAAGAAAGAAGCGGAGAAACGAACAAAGAAACGGAGAAACGGAGAAAGAAACAGAGAAACGGAGAAATAAATGGAGAAACGAAGAAATAAACGGAGAAACGAAGAAAGAAACGCAGAAACGATGTAAGAAACGGAGAAACGAAGAAAGAAACGGAGAAATAAATGGAGAAACGATCAAAGAAACGGAGAAACGAAGAAAGAAACGGAGAAACGGTCAAAGTAACGGAGAAACGAACAAAGAAACGGAGAAACGAACAAAGAAACGGAGAATCGGAGAAATAAATGGAGAAACGAAGAAATAAACGGAGAAACGGAGAAATAAATGGAGAAACGAAGAAATAAACGGAGAAACAAACAAAGAAACGGAGAAAAGAACAAAGAAACGGAGAAACGAACAAAGAAACGGAGAAACGAACAAAGTAACGGAGAAACGAAGAAAGAAACGGAGAAACGGAGAAATAAATGGAGAAACGAAGAAATAAACGGAGAAACGAAGGAAGAAACGGAGAAACGAAGAAAGAAGCGGAGAAACGAACAAAGAAACGGAGAAACGAAGAAAGAAACGGAGAAACGGAGAAATAAATGGAGAAACGAAGAAATAAACGGAGAAACGAAGAAAGAAGCGCAGGAACGATGTAAGAAACGGAGAAACGAAGAAAGAAACGGAGAAACGAAGAAAGAAACGGAGAAATAAATGGAGAAACGAACAAAGAAACGGAGAAACGAAGAAAGAAACGGAGAAACGAAGAAAGAAACGGAGAAACGAAGAAAGAAACGGAGAAACGGACAAAGTAACGGAGAAACGAACAAAGAAACGGAGAAACGAACAAAGAAACGGAGAATCGGAGAAATAAATGGAGAAACGAAGAAATAAACGGAGAAACGGAGAAATAAATGGAGAAACGAAGAAATAAACGGAGAAACGAACAAAGAAACGGAGAAACGGAGAAATAAATGGAGAAACGAAGAAATAATCGGAGAAACGAAGAAAGAGACGGAGAAACGAAGAAAGAAACGGAGAAACGAACAAAGAAACGGAGAAACGGACAAAGTAACGGAGAAACGAACAAAGAAACGGAGAAACGAACAAAGAAACGGAGAATCGGAGAAATAAATGGAGAAACGAAGAAATAAACTGAGAAACGGAGAAATAAATGGAGAAACGATGAAATAAACGGAGAAACGAACAAAGAAACGGAGAAACGAAGAAAGAAACGGAGAAAAGTACAAAGAAACGGAGAAACGAAGAAAGAAACGGAGAAACGAAGTAAGAAACGGACAAACGAAGAAAGAAACGGAGAAACGAAGAAGCAAACGGAGAAACGAAGAAAGAAACGGAGAAACGAAGAAAGAAACGGAGTAACGAAGAAAGAAACGAAGAAACGAAGAAGGAAACGGAGAAACGAACAAAGAAACGGAAAAACGAACAAAGAAACGGAGAAACGACGAAAGAAACGGAGAAACGAAGAAAGAAACGGAGAAACGAAGAAAGAAACGGAGAAACGAACAAAGAAACGGAGAAACGAACAAAGAAACGGAGAAACGAACAAAGAAACGGACAAACGGAGAAATAAATGGAGAAACGAAGAAATAAACGGAGAAACGAACAAGGAAACGGAGAAACGAAGAAAGAAACGGAGAAACGAAGAAAGAAACGGAGAAACGAAGAAAGAAACGGAGAAACGGAGAAATAAATGGAGAAACGAAGAAAGAAACGGAGAAATGAAGAAAGAAACGGAGAAACGAAGAAAGAAACGGAGAAACGAACAAAAAAACGGAGAAACGAAGAATGAAACGGAGAAACGAAGTAAGAAACGGACAAACGAAGAAAGAAACGGAGAAATAAATGGAGAAACGAACAAAGAAACGGAAAAACGAAGTAAGAAACGGAGAAACGAAGAAAGAAGCGGAGAAATAAATGGAGAAACGATCAAAGAAACGGAGAAACGAAGAAAGAAACGGAGAAACGAAGAAAGAAACGGAGAAACGGACAAAGTAACGGAGAAACGAACAAAGAAACGGAGAATCGGAGAAATACATGGAGAAACGAAGAAATAAACGGAGAAACGGAGAAATAAATGGAGAAACGAAGAAATAAACGGAGAAACGAACAAAGAAACGGAGAAACGGAGAAATAAATGGAGAAACGAAGAAATAATCGGAGAAACGAAGAAAAAAACGGAGAAACGAAGAAAGAAACGGAGAAACGAACAAAGAAACGGAGAAACGGACAAAGTAACGGAGAAACGAACAAAGAAACGGAGAAACGAACAAAGAAACGGAGAATCGGAGAAATAAATGGAGAAACGAAGAAATAAACTGAGAAACGGAGAAATAAATGGAGAAACGATGAAATAAACGGAGAAACGAACAAAGAAACGGAGAAACGAAGAAAGAAACGGAGAAAAGGACAAAGAAACGGAGAAACGAAGAATGAAACGGAGAAACGGACAAAGTAACGGAGAAACGAACAAAGAAACGGAGAAACGAACAAAGAAACGGAGAAACGAACAAAGAAACGGAGAAACGAAGAAAGAAACGGAGAAACGAAGAAAAACGGAGAAACGAAGAAAGAAACGGAGAAGCGAAGAAAGAAACGGAGAAACGAAGAAAGAATCTGAGAAACGCAGAAGGAAACGGAGAATCGGAGAAATAAATGGAGAAACGAAGAAATAGACAGAGAAACGGAGAAACGAACAAAGAAACGGGGAAACGAAGAAAGAAACGGAGAAACCGACAAAGTAACGGAGAAACGAACAAAGAAACGGAGAAACGAACAAAGAAACGGAGAATCGGAGAAATAAATGGAGAAACGAAGAAATAAACGGAGAAACGGAGAAATAAATGGAGAAACGAAGAAATAGACGGAGAAACGAACAAAGAATCGGAGAAACGAACAAAGAAACGGAGAAACGAACAAAGAAACGGAGAAACGAAGAAAGAAACGGAGAAACGGAGAAATAAATGGAGAAACGAAGAAATAAATGGAGAAACGAAGAAAGAAACGGAGAAACGAAGAAAGAAGCGGAGAAACGAAGAAAGAATCTGAGAAACGCAGAAGGAAACGGAGAATCGGAGAAATAAATGGAGAAACGAAGAAATAGACAGAGAAACGGAGAAACGAACAAAGAAACGGGGAAACGAAGAAAGAAACGGAGAAACCGACAAAGTAACGGAGAAACGAACAAAGAAACGGAGAAACGAACAAAGAAACGGAGAATCGGAGAAATAAATGGAGAAACGAAGAAATAAACGGAGAAACGGAGAAATAAATGGAGAAACGAAGAAATAAACGGAGAAACGAAGAAAGAAACGGAGAAACGAAGAAAGAAGCGGAGAAACGAAGAAAGAAACGGAGTAACGAAGAAAGATACGAAGAAACGAAGAAAGAAACGGAGAAATAAATGGAGAAACGAACAAAGAAACGGAAAAACGGAGAAATAAATGGAGAAACGAAGAAATAAACGGAGAAACGAACAAGGAAACGGAGAAACGAAGAAAGAAACGGAGAAACGAAGAAAGAAACGGAGAAACGAAGAAAGAAACGGAGAAACGGAGAAATAAATGGAGAAACGAAGAAAGAAACGGAGAAATGAAGAAAGAAACGGAGAAACGAAGAAAGAAACGGAGAAACGAACAAAAAAACGGAGAAACGAAGAAAGAAACGGAGAAACGAAGTAAGAAACGGACAAACGAAGAAAGAGACGGAGAAATAAATGGAGAAACAAACAAAGAAACGTAGAAACGAAGTAAGAAACGGAGAAACGAAGAAAGAAGCGGAGAAATAAATGGAGAAACGATCAAAGAAACGGAGAAACGAAGAAAGAAACGGAGAAACGAAGAAAGAAACGGAGAAACGGACAAAGTAACGGAGAAACGAACAAAGAAACGGAGAATCGGAGAAATACATGGAGAAACGAAGAAATAAACGGAGAAACGGAGAAATAAATGGAGAAACGAAGAAATAAACGGAGAAACGAACAAAGAAACGGAGAAACGGAGAAATAAATGGAGAAACGAAGAAATAATCGGAGAAACGAAGAAAGAAACGGAGAAACGAAGAAAGAAACGGAGAAACGAACAAAGAAACGGAGAAACGGACAAAGTAACGGAGAAACGAACAAAGAAACGGAGAAACGAACAAAGAAACGGAGAATCGGAGAAATAAATGGAGAAACGAAGAAATAAACTGAGAAACGGAGAAATAAATGGAGAAACGATGAAATAAACGGAGAAACGAACAAAGAAACGAAGAAAGAAACGGAGAAAAGAACAAAGAAACGGAGAAACGAAGAATGAAACGGAGAAACGAACAAAGAAACGGAGAAACGAACAAAGAAACGGAGAAACGGCGAAATAAATGGAGAAACGAAGAAATAAACGGAGAAGCGAAGAAAGAAACGGAGAAACGAAGTAAGAAACGGAGAAACGAAGAAAGAAACGGAGATATAAATGGAGAAACGAACAAAGAAACGGAGAAACGAAGAAAGAAACGGAGAAACGAAGAAAGAAACGGAGAAACGAAGAAAGAAACGGAGAAACGGACAAAGTAACGGAGAAACGAACAAAGAAACGGAGAAACGAAGAAAGAAACGGAGAAACGAAGAAAGAAACGGAGAAACGAAGAAAGAAACGGAGAAACGGACAAAGTAACGGAGAAACGAACAAAGAAACGGAGAAACGAACAAAGAAACGGAGAATCGGAGAAATAAATGGAGAAACAAAGAAAAAAACGGAGAAACGGAGAAATAAATGGAGAAACGAAGAAAGAAACGGAGAAACGAAGAAAGAAACGAAGAAACGAACACAGAAACGGGTAAACGAACAAAGAAACGGAGAAACGAACGAAGAAACGGAGAAACGAACAAAGAAACGGAGAAACGAACAAAGAAACGGAGAAACGAAGAAAGAAACGGAGAAACGAAGAAAAACGGAGAAACGAAGAAAGAAACGGAGAAGCGATGAAAGAAACGGAGAAACGAAGAAAGAATCTGAGGAACGCAGAAGGAAACGGAGAATCGGAGAAATAAATGGATAAACGAAGAAATAGACAGAGAAACGGAGAAACGAACAAAGAAACGGGGAAACGAAGAAAGAAACGGAGAAACCGACAAAGTAACGGAGAAACGAACAAAGAAACGGAGAAACGAACAAAGAAACGGAGAATCGGAGAAATAAATGGAGAAACGAAAAAAGAAACGGAGTAACGAAGAAAGATACGAAGAAACGAAGAAAGAAACGGAGAAATAAATGGAGAAACGAAGAAATAAACGGAGAAACGAAGAAAGAAACGGAGAAACGAAGAAAGAAACTGAGAAACGGAGAAAGAAACGGAGAAACGAAGAAAGAAACGGAGAAATAAATGGAGAAACGAAGAAATAAACGGAGAAACGGAGAAATAAATGGAGAAACGAAGAAATAGACGGAGAAACGAACAAAGAAACGGAGAAACGAACAAAGAAACGGAGAAACGAACAAAGAAACGGAGAAACGAAGAAAGAAACGGAGAAATAAATGGAGAAACGAACAAATAAACGGAGAAACGAAGAAAGAAACGGAGAAACGAAGAAAGAAACTGAGAAACCAAGAAATAAATGGAGAAACGAAGAAAGAAACGGAGAAACGAAGAAAGAAGCGGAGAAACGAAGAAAGAATCTGAGAAACGCAGAAGGAAACGGAGAATCGGAGAAATAAATGGAGAAACGAAGAAATAGACAGAGAAACGGAGAAACGAACAAAGAAACGGGGAAACGAAGAAAGAAACGGAGAAACCGACAAAGTAACGGAGAAACGAACAAAGAAACGGAGAAACGAACAAAGAAACGGAGAATCGGAGAAATAAATGGAGAAACGAAGAAACAAACGGAGAAACGGAGAAATAAATGGAGAAACGAAGAAATAGACGGAGAAGCGAACAAAGAAACGGAGAAACGAACAAAGAAACGGAGAAACGAACAAAGAAACGGAGAAACGAAGAAAGAAACGGAGAAACGGAGAAATAAATGGAAAAACGAAGAAATAAACGGAGAAACGAAGAAAGAAACGGAGAAACGAAGAAAGAAGCGGAGAAACGAAAAAAGAAACGGAGTAACGAAGAAAGATACGAAGAAACGAAGAAAGAAACGGAGAAATAAATGGAGAAACGAAGAAATAAACGGAGAAACGAAGAAAGAAACGGAGAAACGAAGAAAGAAACTGAGAAACGAAGAAAGAAACGGAGAAACGAAGAAAGAAACGGAGAAACGAAGAAAGAAACTGAGAAACGAAGAAAGAAACGGAGAAACCGACAAAGTAACGGAGAAACGAACAAAGAAACGGAGAAACGAACAAAGAAACGGAGAAACGAACAAAGAAACGGAGAATCGGAAAAAGAAATGGAGAAACGAAGATATAAACGGAGAAACGGAGAAATAAATGGAGAAACAAAGAAATAGACGGAGAAACGAACAAAGAAATGGAGAAACGAACAAAGAAACGGAGAAACGAAGAAAGAAACGGAGAAACGAAGAAAGAAACGGAGAAACGGAGAAATAAATGGAGAAACGAAGAAATAAACGGAGAAACGAAGAAAGAAACGGAGAAACGAAGAAAGAAGCGGAGAAACGAAGAAAGAAACGGAGTAACGAAGAAAGATACGAAGAAACGAAGAAAGAAACGGAGAAATAAATGGAGAAACGAAGAAATAAACGGAGAAACGAAGAAAGAAACGGAGAAACGAAGAAAGAAACTGAGAAACGAAGAAAGAAACGGAGAAACGAAGAAAAAAACGGAGAAACGAAGAAAGAAACTGAGAAACGAAGAAAGAAACGGAGAAACCGACAAAGTAACGGAGAAACGAACAAAGAAACGGAGAAACGAACAAAGAAACGGAGAATCGGAGAAATAAATGGAGAAACGAAGATATAAACGGAGAAACGGAGAAATAAATGGAGAAACAAAGAAATAGACGGAGAAACGAACAAAGAAATGGAGAAACGAACAAAGAAACGGAGAAACGAAAAAAGAAACGGAGAAACGAAGAAAGAATCGGAGAAACGGAGAAATAAATGGAGAAACGAAGAAATAAACGGAGAAACGAAGAAAGAAACGAAGAAACAAAGAAAGAAACGGAGAAACGAAGAAAGAAACGGAGAAACGAACAAAGAAACGGAGAAACGAAGAAAGAAACGGAGTAACGAAGAAAGAAACGGAGAAACGGAGAAATAAATCGAGAAACGAAGAAATAAACGGAGAAACGAAGAAGGAAACGGAGAAACGAAGTATGAAACGGAGAAACGAAGAAAGAAACGGAGAAATAAATGGAGAAACGAACAAGGAAACGGAGAAACGAAGAAAGAAACGGAGAAACGAAGAAAGAAACGGAGAAACGAAGAAAGAAACGGAGAAACGAAGATAGAAACGGAGAAACGAAGAAAGAAGCGGAGAAACGAAGAAAGAAACGGAGAAACGGAGAAATAAATGGAGAAACGAAGAAATAAACGGAGAAACGAAGAAAGAAACGGAGAAATAAATGGAGAAACGAAGAAATAAACAGAGAAACGGAGAAATAAATGGAGAAACGAAGAAACAGACGGAGAAACGAACAAAGAAACGGAGAAACGAGCAAAGAAACGGAGAAACGAACAAAGAAACGGAGAAACGAAGAAAGAAACGAAGAAACAAAGAAAGAAACGGAGAAACGAAGAAAGAAACGGAGAAACGAACAAAGAAACGGAGAAACGAAGAAAGAAACGGAGAAACGGAGAAATAAATGGAGAAACGAAGAAATAAACGGAGAAACGGACAAAGTAACGGAGAAACGGACAAAGAAACGGAGACGCGAACAAAGAAACGGAGAATCGGAGATATACATGGAGAAACGAAGAAATAAACGGAGAAATGGAGAAATAAATGGAGAAACGAAGAAATAAACGGAGAAACGAAGAAAGAAACGGAGAAACGAACAAAGAAATGGAGAAACGAACAAAGAAACGGAGAAACGAAGAAGGAAACGGATAAACGAAGAAAGAAACGGAGAAACGAAGAAAGAAACGGAGAAACGAAGAAAGAAACGGAGAAACGAAGAAAGAAACGGAGAAACGAAGAAAGAAACTGAGAAACGAAGAAAGAAACGGAGAAACGAAGAAATAAACGGAGAAACGAAGAAAGAAACGGAGAAACGAACAAAGAAATGGAGAAACGAACAAAGAAACGGAGAAACGAAGAAGGAAACGGATAAACGAAGAAAGAAACGGAGAAACGAAGAAAGAAACGGAGAAACGAAGAAAGAAACGGAGAAACGAAGAAAGAAACGGAGGAACGAAGAAAGAAACGGAGAAACGAAGTAAGAAACGGAGAAACGAAGAAAGAAACCAAGAAATAAATGGAGAAACGATCAAAGAAACGGAGAAACGAAGAAAGAAACGGAGAAATAAATGGAGAAACGAACAAAGAAACGGAGAAACGAAGAAAGAAACGGAGAAACGAAGAAAGAAACGGAGAAACGAAGAAAGAAACGGAGAAACGGACAAAGTAACGGAGAAACGAACAAAGAAACGGAGAAACGAACAAAGAAACGGGGAATCGGAGAAATAAATGGAGAAACTAAGAAATAAACGGAGAAACGGAGAAATAAATGGAGAAACGAAGAAATAAACGGAGAAACGAAGAAAGAAACGGAGAAACGAACGAAGAAATGGAGAAACGAACAAAGAAACGGAGTAACGAACAAAGAAACGGAGAAACAAACAAAGAAACGGAGAAACGGAGAAATAAATGGAGAAACGAAGAAATAAACGGAGAAACGAAGAAAGAAACGGAGAAACGAACAAAGAAACGGAGAAACGAAGAAAGAAACGGAGAAACGGAGAAATAAATGGAGAAACGAAGAAATAAACGGAGAAACGAAGAAAGAAGCGCAGAAACGATGTAAGAAACGGAGAAACGAAGAAAGAAACGGAGAAACGAAGAAAGAAACACAGAAACGATGTAAGAAACGGAGAAACGAAGAAAGAAACGGAGAAATAAATGGAGAAACCAACAAAGAAACGGAGAAACGAAGGAAGAAACGGAGAAACGAAGAAAGAAACGGAGAAACGAAGAAAGAAACGGAGAAACGAAGAAAGAAACGGAGGAACGAAGAAAGAAACGGAGAAACCGACAAAGTAACGGAGAAACGAACAAAGAAACGGAGAAACGAACAAAGAAACGGAGAATCGGAGAAATAAATGGAGAAACGAAGATATAAACGGAGAAACGGAGAAATAAATGGAGAAACAAAGAAATAGACGGAGAAACGAACAAAGAAATGGAGAAACGAACAAAGAAACGGAGAAACGAAGAAAGAAACGGAGAAACGAAGAAAGAAACGGAGAAACGAAGTAAGAAACGGACAAACGAAGAAAGAAACGGAGTAATGAAGAAAGAAACGAAGAAACGAAGAAGGAAACGGAGAAACGAACAAAGAAACGGAAAAACGGAGAAATAAATGGAGAAACGAAGAAATAAACGGAGAAACGAACAAGGAAACGGAGAAACGAAGAAAGAAACGGAGAAACGAAGAAAGAAACGGAGAAACGAAGAAAGAAACGGAGAAACGGAGAAATAAATGGAGAAACGAAGAAAGAAACGGAGAAATGAAGAAAGAAACGGAGAAACGAAGAAAGAAACGGAGAAACGAACAAAAAAACGGAGAAACGAAGAAAGAAACGGAGAAACGAAGTAAGAAACGGACAAACGAAGAAAGAGACGGAGAAATAAATGGAGAAACAAACAAAGAAACGTAGAAACGAAGTAAGAAACGGAGAAACGAAGAAAGAAGCGGAGAAATAAATGGAGAAACGATCAAAGAAACGGAGAAACGAAGAAAGAAACGGAGAAACGAAGAAAGAAACGGAGAAACGGACAAAGTAACGGAGAAACGAACAAAGAAACGGAGAATCGGAGAAATACATGGAGAAACGAAGAAATAAACGGAGAAACGGAGAAATAAATGGAGAAACGAAGAAATAAACGGAGAAACGAACAAAGAAACGGAGAAACGGAGAAATAAATGGAGAAACGAAGAAATAATCGGAGAAACGAAGAAAGAAACGGAGAAACGAAGAAAGAAACGGAGAAACGAACAAAGAAACGGAGAAACGGACAAAGTAACGGAGAAACGAACAAAGAAACGGAGAAACGAACAAAGAAACGGAGAATCGGAGAAATAAATGGAGAAACGAAGAAATAAACTGAGAAACGGAGAAATAAATGGAGAAACGATGAAATAAACGGAGAAACGAACAAAGAAACGAAGAAAGAAACGGAGAAAAGAACAAAGAAACGGAGAAACGAAGAATGAAACGGAGAAACGAACAAAGAAACGGAGAAACGAACAAAGAAACGGAGAAACGGCGAAATAAATGGAGAAACGAAGAAATAAACGGAGAAGCGAAGAAAGAAACGGAGAAACGAAGTAAGAAACGGAGAAACGAAGAAAGAAACGGAGATATAAATGGAGAAACGAACAAAGAAACGGAGAAACGAAGAAAGAAACGGAGAAACGAAGAAAGAAACGGAGAAACGAAGAAAGAAACGGAGAAACGGACAAAGTAACGGAGAAACGAACAAAGAAACGGAGAAACGAAGAAAGAAACGGAGAAACGAAGAAAGAAACGGAGAAACGAAGAAAGAAACGGAGAAACGGACAAAGTAACGGAGAAACGAACAAAGAAACGGAGAAACGAACAAAGAAACGGAGAATCGGAGAAATAAATGGAGAAACAAAGAAAAAAACGGAGAAACGGAGAAATAAATGGAGAAACGAAGAAAGAAACGGAGAAACGAAGAAAGAAACGAAGAAACGAACACAGAAACGGGTAAACGAACAAAGAAACGGAGAAACGAACGAAGAAACGGAGAAACGAACAAAGAAACGGAGAAACGAACAAAGAAACGGAGAAACGAAGAAAGAAACGGAGAAACGAAGAAAAACGGAGAAACGAAGAAAGAAACGGAGAAGCGATGAAAGAAACGGAGAAACGAAGAAAGAATCTGAGGAACGCAGAAGGAAACGGAGAATCGGAGAAATAAATGGATAAACGAAGAAATAGACAGAGAAACGGAGAAACGAACAAAGAAACGGGGAAACGAAGAAAGAAACGGAGAAACCGACAAAGTAACGGAGAAACGAACAAAGAAACGGAGAAACGAACAAAGAAACGGAGAATCGGAGAAATAAATGGAGAAACGAAAAAAGAAACGGAGTAACGAAGAAAGATACGAAGAAACGAAGAAAGAAACGGAGAAATAAATGGAGAAACGAAGAAATAAACGGAGAAACGAAGAAAGAAACGGAGAAACGAAGAAAGAAACTGAGAAACGGAGAAAGAAACGGAGAAACGAAGAAAGAAACGGAGAAATAAATGGAGAAACGAAGAAATAAACGGAGAAACGGAGAAATAAATGGAGAAACGAAGAAATAGACGGAGAAACGAACAAAGAAACGGAGAAACGAACAAAGAAACGGAGAAACGAACAAAGAAACGGAGAAACGAAGAAAGAAACGGAGAAATAAATGGAGAAACGAACAAATAAACGGAGAAACGAAGAAAGAAACGGAGAAACGAAGAAAGAAACTGAGAAACCAAGAAATAAATGGAGAAACGAAGAAAGAAACGGAGAAACGAAGAAAGAAGCGGAGAAACGAAGAAAGAATCTGAGAAACGCAGAAGGAAACGGAGAATCGGAGAAATAAATGGAGAAACGAAGAAATAGACAGAGAAACGGAGAAACGAACAAAGAAACGGGGAAACGAAGAAAGAAACGGAGAAACCGACAAAGTAACGGAGAAACGAACAAAGAAACGGAGAAACGAACAAAGAAACGGAGAATCGGAGAAATAAATGGAGAAACGAAGAAACAAACGGAGAAACGGAGAAATAAATGGAGAAACGAAGAAATAGACGGAGAAGCGAACAAAGAAACGGAGAAACGAACAAAGAAACGGAGAAACGAACAAAGAAACGGAGAAACGAAGAAAGAAACGGAGAAACGGAGAAATAAATGGAAAAACGAAGAAATAAACGGAGAAACGAAGAAAGAAACGGAGAAACGAAGAAAGAAGCGGAGAAACGAAAAAAGAAACGGAGTAACGAAGAAAGATACGAAGAAACGAAGAAAGAAACGGAGAAATAAATGGAGAAACGAAGAAATAAACGGAGAAACGAAGAAAGAAACGGAGAAACGAAGAAAGAAACTGAGAAACGAAGAAAGAAACGGAGAAACGAAGAAAGAAACGGAGAAACGAAGAAAGAAACTGAGAAACGAAGAAAGAAACGGAGAAACCGACAAAGTAACGGAGAAACGAACAAAGAAACGGAGAAACGAACAAAGAAACGGAGAAACGAACAAAGAAACGGAGAATCGGAAAAAGAAATGGAGAAACGAAGATATAAACGGAGAAACGGAGAAATAAATGGAGAAACAAAGAAATAGACGGAGAAACGAACAAAGAAATGGAGAAACGAACAAAGAAACGGAGAAACGAAGAAAGAAACGGAGAAACGAAGAAAGAAACGGAGAAACGGAGAAATAAATGGAGAAACGAAGAAATAAACGGAGAAACGAAGAAAGAAACGGAGAAACGAAGAAAGAAGCGGAGAAACGAAGAAAGAAACGGAGTAACGAAGAAAGATACGAAGAAACGAAGAAAGAAACGGAGAAATAAATGGAGAAACGAAGAAATAAACGGAGAAACGAAGAAAGAAACGGAGAAACGAAGAAAGAAACTGAGAAACGAAGAAAGAAACGGAGAAACGAAGAAAAAAACGGAGAAACGAAGAAAGAAACTGAGAAACGAAGAAAGAAACGGAGAAACCGACAAAGTAACGGAGAAACGAACAAAGAAACGGAGAAACGAACAAAGAAACGGAGAATCGGAGAAATAAATGGAGAAACGAAGATATAAACGGAGAAACGGAGAAATAAATGGAGAAACAAAGAAATAGACGGAGAAACGAACAAAGAAATGGAGAAACGAACAAAGAAACGGAGAAACGAAAAAAGAAACGGAGAAACGAAGAAAGAATCGGAGAAACGGAGAAATAAATGGAGAAACGAAGAAATAAACGGAGAAACGAAGAAAGAAACGAAGAAACAAAGAAAGAAACGGAGAAACGAAGAAAGAAACGGAGAAACGAACAAAGAAACGGAGAAACGAAGAAAGAAACGGAGTAACGAAGAAAGAAACGGAGAAACGGAGAAATAAATCGAGAAACGAAGAAATAAACGGAGAAACGAAGAAGGAAACGGAGAAACGAAGTATGAAACGGAGAAACGAAGAAAGAAACGGAGAAATAAATGGAGAAACGAACAAGGAAACGGAGAAACGAAGAAAGAAACGGAGAAACGAAGAAAGAAACGGAGAAACGAAGAAAGAAACGGAGAAACGAAGATAGAAACGGAGAAACGAAGAAAGAAGCGGAGAAACGAAGAAAGAAACGGAGAAACGGAGAAATAAATGGAGAAACGAAGAAATAAACGGAGAAACGAAGAAAGAAACGGAGAAATAAATGGAGAAACGAAGAAATAAACAGAGAAACGGAGAAATAAATGGAGAAACGAAGAAACAGACGGAGAAACGAACAAAGAAACGGAGAAACGAGCAAAGAAACGGAGAAACGAACAAAGAAACGGAGAAACGAAGAAAGAAACGAAGAAACAAAGAAAGAAACGGAGAAACGAAGAAAGAAACGGAGAAACGAACAAAGAAACGGAGAAACGAAGAAAGAAACGGAGAAACGGAGAAATAAATGGAGAAACGAAGAAATAAACGGAGAAACGGACAAAGTAACGGAGAAACGGACAAAGAAACGGAGACGCGAACAAAGAAACGGAGAATCGGAGATATACATGGAGAAACGAAGAAATAAACGGAGAAATGGAGAAATAAATGGAGAAACGAAGAAATAAACGGAGAAACGAAGAAAGAAACGGAGAAACGAACAAAGAAATGGAGAAACGAACAAAGAAACGGAGAAACGAAGAAGGAAACGGATAAACGAAGAAAGAAACGGAGAAACGAAGAAAGAAACGGAGAAACGAAGAAAGAAACGGAGAAACGAAGAAAGAAACGGAGAAACGAAGAAAGAAACTGAGAAACGAAGAAAGAAACGGAGAAACGAAGAAATAAACGGAGAAACGAAGAAAGAAACGGAGAAACGAACAAAGAAATGGAGAAACGAACAAAGAAACGGAGAAACGAAGAAGGAAACGGATAAACGAAGAAAGAAACGGAGAAACGAAGAAAGAAACGGAGAAACGAAGAAAGAAACGGAGAAACGAAGAAAGAAACGGAGGAACGAAGAAAGAAACGGAGAAACGAAGTAAGAAACGGAGAAACGAAGAAAGAAACCAAGAAATAAATGGAGAAACGATCAAAGAAACGGAGAAACGAAGAAAGAAACGGAGAAATAAATGGAGAAACGAACAAAGAAACGGAGAAACGAAGAAAGAAACGGAGAAACGAAGAAAGAAACGGAGAAACGAAGAAAGAAACGGAGAAACGGACAAAGTAACGGAGAAACGAACAAAGAAACGGAGAAACGAACAAAGAAACGGGGAATCGGAGAAATAAATGGAGAAACTAAGAAATAAACGGAGAAACGGAGAAATAAATGGAGAAACGAAGAAATAAACGGAGAAACGAAGAAAGAAACGGAGAAACGAACGAAGAAATGGAGAAACGAACAAAGAAACGGAGTAACGAACAAAGAAACGGAGAAACAAACAAAGAAACGGAGAAACGGAGAAATAAATGGAGAAACGAAGAAATAAACGGAGAAACGAAGAAAGAAACGGAGAAACGAACAAAGAAACGGAGAAACGAAGAAAGAAACGGAGAAACGGAGAAATAAATGGAGAAACGAAGAAATAAACGGAGAAACGAAGAAAGAAGCGCAGAAACGATGTAAGAAACGGAGAAACGAAGAAAGAAACGGAGAAACGAAGAAAGAAACACAGAAACGATGTAAGAAACGGAGAAACGAAGAAAGAAACGGAGAAATAAATGGAGAAACCAACAAAGAAACGGAGAAACGAAGGAAGAAACGGAGAAACGAAGAAAGAAACGGAGAAACGAAGAAAGAAACGGAGAAACGAAGAAAGAAACGGAGGAACGAAGAAAGAAACGGAGTAACGAAGAAAGAAACGGAGAATCGGAGAAATAAATGGAGAAACGAAGAAATAAACCGAGAAACGGAGAAATAAATGGAGCAACGAAGAAATAAACCGAGAAACGGAGAAAGAAACGGAGAAACGGACAAAGAAACGGAGACGCGAACAAAGAAACGGAGAATCGGAGAAATACATGGAGAAACGAAGAAATAAACGGAGAAACGGAGAAATAAATGGAGAAACGAAGAAATAAACGGAGAAACGAAGAAGGAAACGGAGAAACGAGCAAAGAAATGGAGAAACGAACAAAGAAACGGAGAAACGAAGAAAGAAACGGAGAAACGTAGAAATAAATGGAGAAACGAAGAAATAAACGGAGAAACGAAGAAAGAAGCGCAGAAACGATGTAAGAAACGGAGAAACGAAGAAAGAAACGGAGAAACGGAGAAATAAATGGAGAAGCGAAAAAAGAAACGGAGAATCGAAGTAAGAAACGGACAAACGAAGAAAGAAACGGAGAAATAAATGGAGAAACGAACAAAGAAACGGAGAAACGAAGAAAGAAATGGAGAAACGAAGAAAGAAACGGAGAAACGAAGAAAGAAACGGAGAAACGGACAAAGTAACGGAGAAACGAACAAAGAAACGGAGAAACGAACAAAGAAACGGAGAATCGGAGAAATAAATGGAGAAACGAAGAAATAAACGGAGAAACGGAGAAATAAATGGAGAAACGAGGAAATAAACGGAGAAACGAACAAAGAAACGGAGAAACGAACAAAGAAACGGAGAAACGAGCAAAGAAACGGAGAAACGAACAAAGTAACGGAGAAACGAAGAAAGAAACGGAAAAACGGAGAAATAAATGGAGAAACGAAGAAATAAACGGAGAAACGAAGAAAGAAACGGAGAAACGAAGAAAGAAACGGAGAAACGAAGAAAGAAACGGAGTAACGAAGAAAGAAACGGAGAAACGGAGAAATAAATCGAGAAACCAAGAAATAAACGGAGAAACGAAGAAGGAAACGGAGAAACGAAGTAAGAAACGGAGAAACGAAGAAAGAAACGGAGAAATAAATGGAGAAACGAACAAGGAAACGGAGAAACGAAGAAAGAAACGGAGAAACGAAGAAAGAAACGGAGAAACGAAGAAAGAAACGGAGAAACGAAGAAAGAAACGGCGAAACGAAGAAAGAAGCGGAGAAACGAAGAAAGAAACGGAGAAACGGAGAAATAAATGGAGAAACGAAGAAATAAACGGAGAAACGAAGAAAGAAACGGAGAAACGGAGAAATAAATGGAGAAACGTAGAAATAAACGGAGAAACGAAGAAAGAAACGGAGAAACGGAGAAATAAATGGAGAAACGAAGAAATAAACGGAGAAACGAAGAAAGAAACGGAGAAACGAAGAAAGAACCGGAGAAACGAACAAAGAAACGGAGAAACGAAGAAAGAAACGGAGGAACGAAGAAAGAAACGGAGGAACGAAGAAAGAAACGGAGAATCGGAGAAATAAATGGAGAAACGAAGAAATAAACCGAGAAACGGAGAAATAAATGGAGCAACGAAGAAATAAACCGAGAAACGGAGAAAGAAGCGGAGAAACGGACAAAGAAACGGAGACGCGAACAAAGAAACGGAGAATCGGAGAAATACATGGAGAAACGAAGAAATAAACGGAGAAACGGAGAAATAAATGGAGAAACGAAGAAATAAACGGAGAAACGAAGAAGGAAACGGAGAAACGAACAAAGAAATGGAGAAACGAACAAAGAAACGGAGAAACGAAGAAAGAAACGGAGAAACGTAGAAATAAATGGAGAAACGAAGAAATAAACGGAGAACCGAAGAAAGAAGCGCAGAAACGATGTAAGAAACGGAGAAACGAAGAAAGAAACGGAGAAACGGAGAAATAAATGGAGAAGCGAAAAAAGAAACGGAGAATCGAAGTAAGAAACGGACAAACGAAGAAAGAAACGGAGAAATAAATGGAGAAACGAACAAAGAAACGGAGAAACGAAGAAAGAAATGGAGAAACGAAGAAAGAAACGGAGAAACGAAGAAAGAAACGGAGAAACGGACAAAGTAACGGAGAAACGAACAAAGAAACGGAGAAACGAACAAAGAAACGGAGAATCGGAGAAATAAATGGAGAAACGAAGAAATAAACGGAGAAACGGAGAAATAAATGGAGAAACGAAGAAATAAACGGAGAAACGAACAAAGAAACGGAGAAACGAACAAAGAAACGGAGAAACGAACAAAGAAACGGAGAAACGAACAAAGTAACGGAGAAACGAAGAAAGAAACGGAAAAACGGAGAAATAAATGGAGAAACGAAGAAATAAACGGAGAAACGAAGAAAGAAACGGAGAAACGAAGAAAGAAACGGAGAAACGAAGAAAGAAACGGAGTAACGAAGAAAGAAACGGAGAAACGGAGAAATAAATCGAGAAACCAAGAAATAAACGGAGAAACGAAGAAGGAAACGGAGAAACGAAGTAAGAAACGGAGAAACGAAGAAAGAAACGGAGAAATAAATGGAGAAACGAACAAGGAAACGGAGAAACGAAGAAAGAAACGGAGAAACGAAGAAAGAAACGGAGAAACGAAGAAAGAAACGGAGAAACGAAGAAAGAAACGGCGAAACGAAGAAAGAAGCGGAGAAACGAAGAAAGAAACGGAGAAACGGAGAAATAAATGGAGAAACGAAGAAATAAACGGAGAAACGAAGAAAGAAACGGAGAAACGGAGAAATAAATGGAGAAACGAAGAAATAAACGGAGAAACGAAGAAAGAAACGGAGAAACGAAGAAAGAACCGGAGAAACGAACAAAGAAACGGAGAAACGAAGAAAGAAACGGAGAAACGGAGAAATGAATGGAGAAACGAAGAAATAAACGGAGAAACGAAGAAAGAAGCGCAGAAACGATGTAAGAAACGGAGAAACGAAGAAAGAAACGGAGAAACGAAGAAAGAAACACAGAAACGATGTAAGAAACGGAGAAACGAAGAAAGAAACGGAGAAATAAATGGAGAAACCAACAAAGAAACGGAGAAACGAAGGAAGAAACGGAGAAACGAAGAAAGAAACGGAGAAACGAAGAAAGAAACGGAGAAACGAAGAAAGAAACGGAGGAACGAAGAAAGAAACGGAGGAACGAAGAAAGAAACGGAGAATCGGAGAAATAAATGGAGAAACGAAGAAATAAACCGAGAAACGGAGAAATAAATGGAGCAACGAAGAAATAAACCGAGAAACGGAGAAAGAAACGGAGAAACGGAGAAATAAATGGAGAAACGAAGAAAGAACCGGAGAAATAAATGGAGAAACGATCAATGAAACGGAGAAACGAAGAAAGAAACGGAGAAACGAAGAAAGAAACGGAGAAACGGACAAAGTAACGAAGAAACGGACAAAGAAACGGAGACGCGAACAAAGAAACGGAGAAACGGAGAAATAAATGGAGAAACGAAGAAATAAACGGAGAAACTAAGAAAGAAACGGAGAAACGAAGTAAGAAACGGAGAAACGAAGAAAGAAACGGAGAAGTAAATGGAGAAACGAAGAAAGAAACGGAGAAACGAAGAAAGAAACGGAGAAACGAAGAAAGAAACGGAGAAACGGACAAAGTAACGGAGAAACAAATAAAGAAACGGAGAAACGAACAAAGAAACGGAGAATCGGAGAAATACATGGAGAAACGAAGAAATAAACAGAGAAACGGAGAAGTAAATGGAGAAACGAAGAAATAAACGGAGCAACGAAGAAAGAAACGGAGAAACGAAGAAAGAAACTGAGAAACGATGAAAGAAACGGAGAATCGGAGAAATAAATGGAGAAACGGAGAAATAAATGGAGAAACGAAGAAATAAACGGAGAAACTAAGAAAGAAACGGAGAAACGAAGTAAGAAACGGAGAAACGAAGAAAGAAACGGAGAAGTAAATGGAGAAACGAAGAAAGAAACGGAGAAACGAAGAAAGAAACGGAGAAACGAAGAAACGATGAAAGAAACGGTGAAACGAAGAAAGAAACGGGGAAACGAAGAAATAAACGGAGAAACGAAGAAAGAAACTGAGAAACGAAGAAAGAAACGGAGAATCGGAGAAATAAATGGAGAAACGAAGAAATAAACCGAGAAACGGAGAAATAAATGGAGCAACGAAGAAATAAACCGAGAAACGGAGAAAGAAACGGAGAAACGGAGAAATAAATGGAGAAACGAAGAAATAAACGGAGAAACGAACAAAGAAACGGAGAAATGAACAAAGAAACATTTCTCCGTTTCTCCGTTTCTCCGTTTCTCGGTTTCTCCGTTTCTCCGTTTCTCCGTTTCTCGGTTTCTCTGTTTCTCCGTTACTGCGTTTCTCGGTTTCTCCGTTTCTCCGTTTCTCCGTTTCTCCGTTTCCCCGTTTCTCCGTGTCTCCGTTTCTCCGTTTCTCGGTTTCTCCGTTACTGCGTTTCTCAGTTTCTCCGTTTCTCCGTTTCTCCGTTTCTCCGTGTCTCCGTTTCTCCGTTTCTCGGTTTCTCCGTTTCTCCGTTTCTCCGTTTCTCCGTTCCTCCGTTTCTCAGTTTTTCCGTTTCTCCGTCTCTCCGTTTCTCCGTTTCTCGGTTTCTCCGTTTCTCCGTTTCTCCGTTCCTCCGTTCCTCCGTTTCTCGGTTTCTCGGTTTCTGCGTTTCTCCGTTCCTCCGTTCCTCCGTTCCTCCGTTTCTCGGTTTCTCCGTTTCTCCGTTTCTCCGTTTCTCGGTTTCTCTGTTACTGCGTTTCTCGGTTTCTCCGTTTCTCCGTTTCTCGGTGTCTCCGTTTCTCCGTGTCTCCGTTTCTCCGTTTCTCCGTTTCTCCGTTTCTCCGTTTCTCCGTTTCTCCGTTTCTCCGTTTCTCCGTTTCTCCGTTTCTCCGTTTCTCCGTTTCTCCGTTTCTCCGTTTCTCCGTTTCTCCGTTTCTCCGTTTCTCCGTTTCTCCGTTTCTCCGTTTCTCCGTTTCTCCGTTTCTCCGTTACTCCGTTTCTCCGTTTCTCCGTTTCTCCGTTTCTCCGTTTCTCCGTTTCTCCGTTTCTCCGTTTCTCCGTTTCTCCGTTTCTCCGTTTCTCCGTTTCTCCGTTTCTCCGTTTCTCCGTTTCTCCGTTTCTCCGTTTCTCCGTTTCTCCGTTTCTCCGTTTCTCCGTTTCCCGTTTCTCCGTTTCTCCGTTTCTCCGTTTCTCCGTTTCTCCGTTTCTCCGTTTCTCCGTTTCTCCGTTTCTCCGTTTCTCCGTTTCTCCGTTTCTCCGTTTCTCCGTCTCTCGGTTTCTCCGTTTCTCCGTTTCTCCGTTTCTCCGTTTCTCCGTTTCTCCGTTTCTCCGTTTTTCCGTTTCTCCGTTTCTCCGTGTCTCCGTTTCTCCGTTTCTCCGTTTCTCCGTGTCTCCGTTTCCCCGTTTCTCGGTTTCTCCGTTACTACGTTTCTCGGTTTCTCCGTTCCTCCGTTTCTCGGTTTCTCCGTTTCTCCGTTTCTCCGTTTCTCCGTTTCTCCGTTTCTCCGTTCCTCAGTTTCTCCGTTTCTCCGTTTCTCCGTTTCTCCGTTTCTCCGTTTCTCCGTTTCTCCGTTTCTCCGTTTCTCCGTTTCTCCGTTTCTCCGTTTCTCCGTTTCTCCGTTTCTCCGTTTCTCCGTTTCTCCGTTTCTCCGTTTCTCCGTTTCTCCGTTTCTCCGTTTCTCCGTTTCTCCGTTTCTCCGTTTCTCCGTTTCTCCGTTTCTCCGTTTCTCCGTTTCTCCGTTTCTCCGTTTCTCCGTTTCTCCGTTTCTCCGTTTCTCCGTTTCTCCGTTTCTCCGTTTCTCCGTGTCTCCGTTTCTCCGTTTCTCGGTTTCTCCGTTTCTCGGTTTCTCCGTTACTGCGTTTCTCGGTTTCTCCGTTTCTCCGTTTCTCCGTTTCTCCGTGTCTCCGTTTCTCCGTTTCTCGGTTTCTCCGTTTCTCCGTTTCTCCGTTTCTCCGTTTCTCCGTTTCTCCGTTCCTCAGTTTCTCCGTTTCTCCGTTTCTCCGTTTCTCCGTTTCTCCGTTTCTCCGTTTCTCCGTTTCTCCGTTTCTCGGTTTCTCCGTTTCTCCGTTTCTCCGTCTCTCGGTTTCTCCGTTCCTCCGTTTCTCCGTTTCTCCGTTTCTCCGTTTCTCCGTTTCTCCGTTTCTCCGTGTCTCCGTTTCTCCGTTTCTCCGTTTCTCCGTTTCTCCGTTTCTCCGTTTCTCGGTTTCTCCGTTACTGCGTTTCTCGGTTTCTCCGTTTCTCCGTTTCTCCGTTCCTCCGTTTCTCGGTTTCTCCGTTTCTCCGTTTCTCCGTTTCTCCGTTTCTCTGTTACTGCGTTTCTCGGTTTCTCCGTTTCTCCGTTTCTCCGTGTCTCCGTTTCTCCGTGTCTCCGTTTCTCCGTTTCTCGGTTTCTCCGTTTCTCCGTTTCTCCGTTTCTCCGTTTCTCCGTTTCTCCGTTTCTCCGTTTCCCCGTTTCTCCGTTTCTCCGTTTCTCCGTTTCTCCGTTTCTCCGTTTCTCCGTTTCTCCGTTTCTCCGTTTCTCCGTTTCTCCGTTTCTCCGTTTCTCCGTTTCTCCGTTTCTCCGTTTCTCCGTTTCTCCGTTTCTCCGTTTCTCCGTTTCTCCGTTTCTCCGTCTCTCGGTTTCTCCGTTTCTCCGTTTCTCCGTTTCTCCGTTTCTCCGTTTCTCCGTTTCTCCGTTTTTCCGTTTCTCCGTTTCTCCGTGTCTTCGTTTCTCCGTTTCTCCGTTTCTCCGTTTCTCCGTTTCTCCGTTTCTCGGTTTCTCCGTTTCTCCGTTTCTCCGTTTCTCCGTTTCTCCGTTTCTCCGTTTCTCCGTTTCTCCGTTTCTCCGTTTCTCCGTTTCTCCGTTTCTCCGTTTCTCCGTTTCTCCGTTTCTCCGTTTCTCCGTTTCTCCGTTTCTCCGTGTCTCCGTTTCTCCGTTTCTCGGTTTCTCCGTTACTGCGTCTCTCGGTTTCTCCGTTTCTCCGTTTCTCCGTTTCTCCGTTTCTCCGTTTCTCCGTTTCTCCGTGTCTCCGTTTCACCGTTTCTCGGTTTCTCCGTTTCTCCGTTTCTCCGTTTCTCCGTTTCTCCGTTCCTCAGTTTCTCCGTTTCTCCGTTTCTCCGTTTCTCCGTTTCTCCGTTTCTCCGTTTCTCCGTTTCTCCGTTTCTCCGTTTCTCCGTTTCTCCGTTTCTCCGTTTCTCCGTTTCTCCGTTTCTCCGTTTCTCCGTTTCTCCGTTTCTCCGTTTCTCCGTTTCTCCGTTTCTCCGTTTCTCCGTTTCTCCGTTTCTCCGTTTCTCCGTTTCTCCGTTTCTCCGTTTCTCCGTTTCTCCGTTTCTCGGTTTCTCCGTTTCTCCGTTTCTCCGTTCCTCAGTTTCTCCGTTTCTCCGTTTCTCCGTTTCTCCGTTTCTCCGTTTCTCCGTTTCTCCGTTTCTCGGTTTCTCCGTTTCTCCGTTTCTCCGTCTCTCGGTTTCTCCGTTCCTCCGTTCCTCCGTTTCTCCGTTTCTCCGTTTCTCCGTGTCTCCGTTTCTCCGTTTCTCCGTTTCTCCGTTTCTCCGTTTCTCGGTTTCTCCGTTTCTCGGTTTCTCCGTTTCTCCGTTCCTCCGTTTCTCCGTTTCTCCGTTTCTCCGTTTCTCCGTTTCTCCGTTTCTCCGTTTCTCCGTTTCTCCGTTTCTCCGTTTCTCCGTTTCTCCGTTTCTCCGTTTCTCCGTTTCTCCGTTTCTCCGTTTCTTCGTTTCTCCGTTTCTCCGTTTCTCCGTTTCTCCGTTTCTCCGTTTCTCCGTTTCTCCGTTTCTCCGTTTCTCCGTTTCTCCGTTTCTCCGTTTCTCCGTTTCTCCGTTTCTCCGTTTCTCCGTTTCTCCGTTTCTCCGTTTCTCCGTTTCTCCGTTTCTCCGTTTCTCCGTTTCTCCGTTTCTCCGTTTCTCCGTTTCTCCGTTTCTCCGTTTCTCCGTTTCTCCGTTTCTCCGTTTCTCCGTTTCTCCGTTTCTCCGTTTCTCCGTTTCTCCGTTTCTCCGTTTCTCCGTTTCTCCGTTTCTCCGTTTCTCCGTTTCTTTGTTCGTTTCTTCGTTTCTTTCTTCGTTTCTTCGTTTCTTCGTTTCTTTCATCGTTTCTCCGTTTCTTTCTTCGTTTCTCCGTTTCTTTCTACGTTTCCTTCTTCGTTTCTCCGTTTCTTTCTTCGTCTCTTTCTTCGTTTCTCCGTTTCTTTCTTCGTTTCTCCGTTTCCTTCTTCGCTTCTCCGTTTCTTTCTTCGTTTCTCCGTTTCTTTCTTCGTTTCTCAATTTCTTCCACCGTTTCTTCGTTTCTCCGTTTCTCCGTTTCTCCGTTTCTCGGTTTCTCAGTTTCTCCGTTTCTCCGTTTCTCCGTTTCTCCGTTTCACCGTTTCACCGTTTCTTTGTTCGTTCCTCCGTTTCTTTCTTCGTTTCTCCGTTTATTTCTTCGTTTCTCTATTTATTTCTCCGTTTCTCCGTTTCTTTGTTCGTTTCTCCGTTTCTTTGTTCGTTTCTCGGTTTCTTTCTTCGTTTCTCCGTTTCTTTGTTCGTTTCTCCGTTTCTTTCTTCGTTTCTCCGTTTCTTCCTTCGTTTCTTCGTTTCTCCGTTTCTCCGTTTCTGCGTTTCTCCGTTTCATCGTTTCTCCGTTTCTCCGTTTCTCCGTTTCTCCGTTTCTCCGTTTCTCCTTTTCTCCGTTTCTCCGTTTCTCCGTTTCTCAGTTTCTCCGTTTAGATGAAATGATTATAGTAATTTTGATCGTACTTCAAAGTAAAGAGATGTTTCTTAAAGTTTTAAAACATGGAAAGTAATAATTGTCTATGAGATATATCAATTTAACATTTGATTAATACTTGAAGAATCGAAATTTGTGGTATTTTCCTGATACCAAAGGTTGAAATTCAGGCATAAATTTTAGAAAATGTTTGATTTTGGGGCTCTTGGTGTCAGTGTACGATAGGCGAGGAAGTGGCACGATTTCGCGGATTCTTAGAATTGACGTCAAATTCCAAGAATTTCCGCGAATCGAAATTTTGTTGTACTTTCGAACGAATTTCTGAATCATGGATCCCGATTTTCTTTGTATCAGGAGAACATGATACTTGAGGACATATAGTTTTAAGTAGTTTTAGCAGTTTGATAGGATCGGGTTAAAGAAATGGAAACAAATAATGGACAAAAATAAAGTTTCTGCTGTCAGTGAAATTGATTTTATTTCAATACATCAATTGAACTTGTTGAAAGTACTGTACCGTAAAGTACTCTGCTGTACCGTAAAAATTACTATTCTAAACTCGCAGCCGATTAGCTCGGTACTACCCACGACGAATAATTACTGTTCGTCGCGAGTAATACCGATTACCAGGTCTCACCACGTGGAGGTTGCTGCGAGCGGAGACCCGGAGAGAGATAGATGGAATCAAAGTTCCATCGATCTCCCTCGACACCCGATACAAACGAAGATACTAAACCAAAGAGATGGAAGGAATCAATGTTCCTTCGATCTCCTCGTTTAGTTCTGCCAAGCAATTACATTATGGAAAAATTAGGCAAAATTGGAAAGGACGCGACACGAACCGTGCAGTTGGTCCTACTAGGTCGGTCCCGTTTCCCCTCAGTGGGCCCGATTAAAGAGGAAATGCACGACGCCGTCCACTCATATAGAGTGCCCCGTTTCTCCCAACTCCGCGTCAGGAACCACGCAAAGCGTGGACCTGACTCACGGAGGATGACGAAGAGAGGGTCTTATGGCACAGGGCTTCCACAGGGACCGATGCGAACACCTGCCCCTGTGGTCGCAGCATGTTCTCTCTGGAAGCGGACGCACCAGAAGAGACGGCGATCGACCGTTCGGACCACCTACACGGCCGGTCACTTGCTTATGCAACAAGCAGTGATGACCGGGTTGAAGAACGAGGAAGCGAGCAAAAATAAGCTAAAGATTGGTTAATTGCTTGACAGATAACAGATATTTGTACACGGTGGCCTTAAAATTAACTTATTCCAAGCTTAACTAAAGATCCCACGGCGGTTGCGACGATAGTGTCCTCTTCGTTCTTCGTTCTTTGTTCTTCGTTCTTCGTTCTTCGTTCTTCGTTCTCCGGTGTGCCTACGTAAGAGAAACCTAAAGTCAAGGCATGATAAAAAAAATGATAGAAAATAGAAATGAAGTTGGTTAGTGATTGAATACAGTCATTCAGTAACAAAGGAAATAAAGGCAAGAATGACAAAAAAATAAACATGGAAAAACTAGTACAAAGTAAAATCAGAGAACAAATAAAATAAATTACAGAAAGAAACAATTAAGAACCAAAGAAAGGATTGAGAGAATAGTCGCCAGTACTGACCACCGCCTACCGGCGGCCAGTACCGGTTACCAAGGTAGGGGTCCCCCTTCCATAAACCTAAAACGAAGAGATCCATCCACCTCCGAGGCTCCAGGAAGAATGAAATTTTAAACAACCGGGGGCTCCTTATATACCCTCCGTAAGGTCACTTACCGGTTCTTCCATTGTCTTTGTTCGATCTAATCGAAATTTTCGAAGGCGAACGGTTTCGGTGAATGTTTGTTCATTTCCGCGATTGTTACTAACATTTATACATGTTCCCAATATTGATCGAACAATGTGCATCTTATTTATGTATTGCAATTAATTAAGAAACTTATAGAAATTGATTTTGATCGAGACTCGATGTTAAAACGTGTTTCGTAAAGTTTTTAAGCATGGAAAGTAACAATTGTTCATTAAATGCATTAAGTTAACATTTGTTTAATTCTTATAATTTACACAATACGCGTAGAAGTTGTGTTTTTTACATAAAAGTGCCGAAATTCAATTAATCGCTTTTTTAGATAGAAAAATCATCGCGATGAAGACTTGTGAATCGATAATCGATACCTGTAGCCTTGAAAATGTCAGTTGGATCTCAGCGAAAAATTCCTTCGCGAACAAAGAATATTTCAACGAAATGATATTTTAAGCCATTATTTATACTAGAACATTGTTAATAATTGTTAAATCTACAGTCCTACGACGGTTGATAATAAATATGATAAATAAACATCGAGATATTGCGAAATCTTCGAAGGCGGACGGTTTCGGTTAATGTTTGTTCATTTCCGCGATTGTTATTAACATTTATGCATGTTCCCAATATTGATCGAACAATATGCATCTTATTTAGGTATCATAAATCATTAGTTAGTTTTCAGAAATTAATTGATTTCGAAAATGAAAGCAAAATATTGATATTCATATATTTCTCGATTTGCAACCTAAATTAATCTTTATAAGCAAATTATTCATTTACAATGCAAAAGAAAATGCATTTTGTAACATTCATATTCCCAACTTTTACAGTGCAAACCATTAATTAGTTTACAAATGTTAATTTTCATAAAAAATGGAGAAATATATGTATACCAAACTCTTCGTTAAATTTTCCGATAAAATTTAATTCACATACTGTAACATAAAAGTTCGGAACGTGGAAAAATGTTTCTAACAATCGCCTAGAGACATAAACATTCGCTAAAGCAATTCGCCTTCCCAGATTTCGCAATATCTTGATGTTTGTTTATCATAATTATTAACAACCGTCGTAGGACCGTAGATTAAACAATTATTAACAATGTCCTAGTATAAATAATGGCTTAAAATATCATTTCGTTGAAATATTCTTTGTTCGCGATGGAATTGTTCTTATTGAGATCAAACCGACATTGTCAAGGCTGGAAATGTTTATCGATTCACAAACGTATATCACGATGGTTTTTCTATCTAGAAAAGCGATTAATTGAATTTCGACGCTTTTACATCAAGAATACAGCTTCCACGCATAATCCGAAAATTATAAGAACGAAACAAATGTTAAATTAATGTATCTAATAAACAATTGTTACTTTCCATGCTTTGAAACATTAAGAAACACGTTTATACCTCGAATCTCGGTCAAAATTAATTGCTGTAGGCGAATCAATCATATTTAATGCATAAATAAGATGCATATTGTAAGATAAATGTTCGGAACATGTATAAATGTTAGTAACAATCGCGGAAATGAACAAACATTCACCGAAACCGTTCGCCTTCGCAGATTTCGCAATATCCTGACGTTCATTTATCATTTTTATTAACAATCGTCGTAGGATTGTAGATTAAACCATTATTAACAATTTTCTAGTATAAATAATGGTTTAAAATATCATTTCGTTGAAATATTCTTTGTTCAGGAAGGAATTTTTCATTGAGGTGCAACCGACATTCTCAAGGCTACACGTATCGATTATCGCGAAGATTGTTCTATTCAGAAAAGCGATTAATTGAATTTCGCCGCTTTGGAGTAAAAAATGAAACTTCTACGCGTATTGTGTAAATTATAAAAATTAAACAAATGTTAAATTAATGTATCTAATGAACAATTGTTACTTTTCATGCTTTAAAACCTTCCTAAACACGTTTTACTATAAATCTCGATCAAAAACAATTTCTGTAAGTTACTTAATCATTTTTAATGCATAAATAAGATGCACATGGTTCAATTAATATTGAGAACATGCATAAATGTTAGTAACAATCGCGGAAATGAGCAAACATTCACCGAAACCGTTCGTCTTCGCAGATTTTGCAATGTCTCGATGTTTATTTATCATATTTATTAACAACCGTCATAGGACTATACTTTAGACAATTATTAACAATGTTCTAGTATAAATAATGGCTTGAAAGTCATTACTTTCTGGAAATATTTGTTAGATCGAACAAAGACAATCGAAGTAACCGTGCGATAAAATAAATGAATATTTCTCTACATATCGAAAAAATAGTTTGTATATATGCATGTATATTCCGAACGCTCAGTGCCACACATATGTCACACGGCAATGAAGTGGGTTCCCATCTACTAGAGAATAGGTAAACTACACTTAAGGTGTGAAAACACCTGGCGGAGAAACGCTCAAGTTTGTTGAGGAATTGTTGTTATTTCCACCAATAGATAGCGCCACATGCATAATTTACCGACATTACAGATAAGTATTTCCATTTGTATGGTATTCCCTACCGTGCAATAAAATAAATAAATATTTTTGTACAAAGTTTCGTATGTATCATCTTTCGAATAAATGTAAAGTTAAACGGAATCAGCTTAATGAAATTTCTCTGCATTCTAGCCTTCCTTTATACATTTAAAAAAAACTTTGATACCTCGAAATCATGGCTACACATATCGATTATCGACTCACAAGTGTTTATCACGATGATTTTTCTACATAGAAAAGCGATTAATCGAAATTCAGCACGTTTGAGTAAGAAATACAAATTCTACGCGTATTGTGTAAATTATGAGAATTAAATAAATGCTAAACTATTGCACTAAATAGACAATTATTACTTTCCTTGCTTTCAAACTTTACGGAACAAGTTTTTACTTTGAATCTCGATCAAAATCAATTTCTATAAGTATAATCATTTACCATGCATAAATAAGATACATATTGTTCGATTAATATTGGGAACATGCATAAATGTTAGTAACAATCGCGAAAGTTAACAAATATGTTCTCCAAGAGACGGCAACCCATATAATTACCACGTTGCAAATGTTTGGAATTTCAGATCATATTTGCATGCATCACAAACAATAATTTCGATATGTAGAGAAATATTTATTTATTTTATCGCACGGTAGGGAATATTATACAAATGGTATTACATATCTTTAATGTCGGTAAATTTATGCTCGTGGCGCTATCTATTTGTGGAAATAAGAACAATTCCTCAACAAACTTGAGCGTTTCTCCGCCAGGTGTTTTCACACCTTAAGTGTAGTTTACCTATTCTCTAGTAGATGGCAACCCACTTCATTGCCGTGTGACATATGTGTGTCACTGAGCGTTCAGAATATATATTTGCATATATACAGACTATAATTTCGATATGTAGAGAAATATTCATTTATTTTATCGCACGGTTACTTCGATTGTCTTTGTTCAATCTAACAAATATTTCCAGAAAGTGATGACTTTCAAGCCATTATTTATGCTATAACAATGTTAATAATTGTTTAATCTACGGTCCCACGACGCTTGTTAATAATTATGATAAATAAACGTCAAGATATTGCTAAATTTGCGAGGGCGAACGGTTTCGGTGAATGTTTGTCCATTTCCGCGATTGTTAGTAACATTTATATGTGCTCCCAATATTAATTGAACAATGTGCATATTATTTATGCATCACAAATGATTGAGAAACTTATAGAAATTAATTTTGATCGAGCTCCGAAGTAAAGAGGTGTTTCTTAAAGTTTTAAAATATGGAAAGTAATAATTGTCTATTAGATATAAGTATCGATGTAACATTTGATTAGTACTTGAGAAATCGAAATGCATACTTCCTTGGCGACAGTGTTCTCCTCATACCAAAGGATGAAATTCAGACATAAATTGTAGAAAATGTTCAATGTTGGGACTCTTGTTGTCAGGAGTATATGATACTATATGCGAGGAAGTGCCACGATTTCGCGAATGAAAAATACTTCAACGAAATAATGTTTTAATCCATTATTTATACCAGGACATTGTTAATAATTTTTTATACCATGGTGCTACGACGATTGTTAATAATTCTGATGAATGAACATCAAGGTATTGCGAAATCTGCGAAGGGGAACGGTTTCAGTGAATTGTTGTTCATCCACGCGATTGTTATTAACATTTATGCATGTTTCGAACATTTATGTGAGAGAATGCATCTTAGTTATGCATTGTAAATTATTGATTTGCCTATAGAAATTAAATTTCATCGAGAATTGAAGTAAAACGTGGTATTCATATGTTTCTCGATTTTCGATCGAAATTAATATTTGTAAAGTAATTAATGACTTATAATGCACAAACAAGATGCACATTGTAATGTTAATATTCGGAACGTGCGTAAATGTTAATAACAATTACGGAAATGAAAAAACATTTACCAAAAACGTTCTCCTTCATAGATTTTGCAATATCTTGATGTTTATTTATCATAATCATTAACAACCGTCGTTGGACCATAGTTTAAACAATTATTAACAATGTCCTAGTATAAATAATGGCTTAAAATATCATTTCGTTAAAATATTCTTTGTTCACGAAGGAATTTTTCGTTGAGATCCAACTGATATTCTCAATGTTACAGGTATCGATGATCGATTCACAAGTGTTCATCACGATAATTTTTCTATTTAGAAAAGCGATTAATTGAATTGTGACACTTTTAAGTAAAAAATGCAACTTCTGCACGTATTGTGTAAATTATAAGAATTAAATAAATGTTAAATTAATGTACCAAATAGACAATTACTCCTTTGTATGCATTAAATCTTTACGAAACACGTTTTCACTTCGAATCTCGATCAAAATCAATTTCTATAAGTTACTTAATCATTTGTAATGCATAGATAACATGTACATTGTTCGATTAATATTGGGAGCACGCGAAAAAGTTAATAACAATCGCATATAGGAAGAAACATTCACAGAAACCGTTCGCCTTCGCAGATTTTGCAATATCTTGATGTTTATTTATCATAATTATTAATAACCGTCGTAGGA